>NC_056732.1:576213744-576291244 GCF_019279795.1 Protopterus annectens
CTCCCTTCTGTGTTGCAATGCCCCATTGGCGAGGTTTGTAAGGGATTTGTGCTTGTCCTCTGCCCCTTGGGAGCCTGTATTTACCCCTCTGTGGTCTGTCAGAAACTGGAAAGGACCAATTTTTTTGCTGGCCAATTTCTGCAGAAGTGTGGGGGCTGTACCTGTAAGAAATCTTTGACCGTCTGCATAGATTTTGCCTTATCCTCCATTTTCTTTAAAACCTCCTCTGCTTTAACCCCAAATAAGGCATCCTGTTGTAAGGGTGCATCTAGTAACTTTGCTTTAACATGATCAGGCAGAGATTGTTCCTTTAACCAAGCATATCTACATATAACAGACCCAGTAACAGCTGCTCTAGAGGAAGCTTTCAAGGCATCAAAACCACATTGTAAAGTATGTTTGCCCACCTGTTCAACTGCATGCAACAGATCCTGCATTTCCTTAAATTCAGACTGTTGAGGGTGCGTACCCATCTTTTGTTTTATTTGAGACATTACGAATTGCTGGTATTTAAGCATGTGAAATTGACAATTTAGTGCACTCATAGCTAGAGTAGCTGAGGTGTAAACTTTCTTCCCCCACCTATCTAGTGCTCTGGAGTCCCTTTCAGAGGGTACAGGATTTTTAGCCATAGAAGCTTTAGCCCCTTTGGGACCCTGGGAGATTGTCTCTGGATCAGCAACAGGGCTTTTGTATAGGAATTTGTGCGAGTCAGGCCACTCTATAGTATCAATCTGGTTTGGCTGGAGCAGGAGGCAGAGAATCTGGATTTAGACTAGATTCTAAGAAAACATCATCCACAATGTCTAAAACTGGGGGGATAGCAAGTGGTCTGTGCTGGGGGAGTAAAAGAAACTCTCGGAGCCTTTTCTTTGAGTCGGAGTAGTCCTGACCTTCCCAGTGGAAATGATCCCTCATGGTATGTAAGGTTCCCCCAAAGGAATAATCTTCAGGGGGAGAAGCTGAAGGAATGGAGTCTTCAGCATCAGAATCTTCATAAGGGGGAAAGGAGTAATCCTGTTCCTCAGAGGAGCCTGAGGAAAAGGACACTTGATCAGAGGAGGCATAATCCTCCTCTTGTCTATGCCTTTTGTCGGCGGGGGGGAGGTTGGGAACCCCTGATCAAAGAAATTAAATCTTCAGCCATTTTAAGCATCTGCTTCTTAGGCACAGGGCCTTGACCTGGAGACTGAAGTGTAGTCTTTTTTGGTTTTAGAGAAATCTTGAGCTTAGCATAAGATTTTATGGTGAGAGTAGTCGGTCTGAAGACACCTTCAGAAACCGAAGGTGTTTCTACAGCACCGGCTTCTCCTACTGCAATGTCGTTGGTAAGGCCTAAAGAAAATGGCTGCGTTGGCCTAGAATTCTCTGCTGGAGAATCCGAAGCGGTCTGGGATCCAATTCAGCGGTAGCCAGGGGCTGCGTAGGCACCTCACTGAAAACTGGAGAACTGGTGACCGGCCCAGCCGAGGGCTCGGAGTCTGGCTTGGATCTAGGCTGCCTATCTTTATCTTTGCGTTTTTTATGCACGCCGGTAGTCGGTTGCTCCGACAGCATAGTGTAATTAAATTTCCTACCGAAGTAGTGACGTGCGAAATCAAAGCGTCGCTTTATAGTTCGCTTATTGAACCTAGCACAAAATCGAAAACCAGTGACGTCGTGGTCTGGGCCTAGGCAAGGTATACAAAAAGAATGGAAGTCCTTATGAGGTATTTGCTTCCCACAAGAAATGCAATTGTTAACTTTTTCTGACATCGGACTGAGGCAAGAAAAGGTTCCCCAACGGGGTACTTAGTTTTGAAGACTTCGGACTGAAACTCGATTCGAAAATCTCAGGTGTCGGCCGGCCGGCACTTGCGAACTGCTTCTGCTGCAGGCACCGCGTGGCAAGAAAGACTGGAGAAAATGGCGTTGGATGCCTCTCATATACCCCTGGTGCACTGACGTCAGGGAAGAAGCGACAGCAACTGACGCCGGACCAAGACTTTGGAATTCGGGCCGACTGCGGGACCGCCTGACGGCAGGATAACCGAAGTGTGATGACTGCAGCAGGGTAACACGATGAACATCAGGAGAAACAGACTAATAAAGTTAAGGAAAGAGGAGCGGGATAAAAAAAAAGACTAAGGAAACAACTACTCAGTAAAGAATTTGAAAAGGGTATATAACACTTACAGTGATAAGAAATGGCTAGCTCGAGAGCTGTCAAGAGAGGAATGAGTCTGGCACTTAATGTGACAAAAGAAATCTAAGGTAATCTTGAGAGGAGCATTCTGGGTAGAGCTAACCTCAAGAAGTTTTGGAAGGTGCGAGCTGGAGTAACAGCTGAGTCATTTCAACTCACACAAATAGGGCAGGACAAGAGGGACCCCCACTGAAAAAGGGTCCTGGTTACAAGCACGGCACCAGACAGAAAATCTCTTACATTTGGACATACAAGATTTTTAGTTGTGGGTTTTCTTGCCTCCTGTAAAACCCTGAGAACATCCTCTGAAAATAAGTGCTTGAAAGGGATCAAAACCGTATCACCCACAGTGTCAGCTGAAGAGTGGACAAGTGAGGATGGATGAAAGACCCTTATCCTGTGAGAGGAGATCCAAACGGTGTCGTAACTTGTGGTGATTGACCATGACCACATGCATTAAGAGGGAGAACCAGTGCTGTCTTGGCCAAAAGGGAGTCACTTGCAAAATTTTTGGGGAGTCCAGCTGAGTCTTCTGCAGAACTCTCTGAAGTAGAGGAGGGAAAGCATAAAGAAACACCCCCTTCCAAGGAAATGAAAGGGTGTCTGTCACACTAGATGGCATGGCACCCTGGAACAGAACAGAGGAAGCTGTCTATTCAGAGTGGAGGCAAAAAGACCGACCCAAGGAATACTCCACTGATGGCCAATGTCCAGAAACACATCTCTGTGAAACATCCATTCATAAGTCTGTGTTTTGGACTTGCTCAGAGAGTCTGCCACTAGATTGTGCTCTAAAAGAATGTACACTGCCTGAAGAGTTAACTGATAACTGACAGCCACCTCCCAAGCCTGAAGAGCCATCCTGTAGATGAGGTAAGATTCTGTGCCTCTCTGCTTGCTGACATACCACATCACTGTAGTGTTGCCTGTGTACACCTTCAAGAGGCCTGGACAGAACATGGGGTGAAAAGCTTGAAGGGCCAGAATCAGAGCACTCATCTCTTTGACATGGATATGGTCCGACTTCTTATGGGGGGCAGATACCCTGAACTTTCAGGTGACCAAAAGTAGACCTCAAGCCCATGTCTGAGGCATTGAACAGTTCTTGAGAAGGGACTGGAGGCTGAAAGGGCAGGCCTGGGTTGAGAACAAACTGCTGAATCCACTATTCAAATTCCTTCTAGGCAGGAAAGAAGAGGTACACTGAAATCCAGAGGGTGACAATGCTGGAGGCCAAACTGACCTGCAGTACCAATGAAGCTTCTGCATATGCAGTCTTGCAAGAAAGAGCATTGGAACAGAAGAGGCCATGAATCCCAGGGCCTGAAAAAACTCCCTGGATAGCATGGCAGTCAGAGGAAGAAGAGACTGAAAGAAGCTTTCAGTGACAAACTTTTGGGGGTGGAAGAGAGACCAACATTGGTACTGTCTAAATCCTGCATCCCAGATTCACATGATCCTAACAGGGAGTAAAGGATGGACTTTGGGGAGTTGATAATGAACTCCAGACTTTGAAGAGGAGAGATCCTGTAACAGGTGACTGGTAGAAGGCAAGTGAAGAAACAGGTCATCTAGATAAGGAAAAATCACAATGCCTTGGAGCCTGCAGCAAGCAATCACAGGAGCTAGACACTTTGTGAATACCCTTGGGGCAGCAGAGAGGCCAAAGGGCAAATCAGAGAACTGAAAATGAAAGGAAGACACAGAGAAATGTAAAAACTTCCTGAAAAGAGGGTGAACAGGGATATGAAGTTAAAAATCTCTCAGATCCAAAGACACCAGATAAGCCTGGGCTAGTAAAAGAGGAAACAGGGTTTGAAGAGTAAGCATCTGAAAGGAAGTGGCTTTCAGAAAGGTGTTGAGCATGAAGAGAATCCAGAACAGATCTTCAAGTGCCTTCCTTTTGAGGAATCAGGAACATCCTGGAATAAAAACCCTTTCCCGCTTGGGATGGGGGGACAAGTTGAATGGTTCTTTGGTTCACCAGGAACCCTAGAACCTCTGGAAAATGAGGAAGTAGATCTAGAGGAGGTTGAGAAATCCCCGAAAAAGGAGGGAGAGACTTCCATACCATGAAGTAACCCTGATGGATGATGGAAAGAACCCAAGAATCTGAAGTGATGAGACGCCAATTTAGAAGACAAAGCCAAAGGGACACAATAAGTTGGTCTAAGAGAAGTGGGGGTATATTGTCAAAGAGAAGCATGCTTTTCAGATATAGGAGGTTTCTGGGTTACAGATATCTGAGAAGCCTTAGCAGAGGGGCCTGCCTACCACCCTTCCTGCCCTTGAAGGCCTGGCAGGGGTGCCTGAGAACAAAAGCAGATCTAGAAGGAGAATTCCACAGGAACTTAGGGATAGGAGAGACAAAAATATCTTTAAGGTCCTGCAAGGCTTTGCCTTTTTCTTGAGCAGACTTAAACAGCAGTCACAAAAAAGATTTTTATTATCCAAAGAAGCATCCAATAACTTGGCCTTAATGTCCTCAGGCAGAGACTGGAGACAAAAAACAAGAATAACAACCTTATGACAGACCCAAAAGCTGCAGTCTTGGAAGAGATATCAGCAGCATCATAGCTACACTTAAAAGAGTGGCAAGCCACTTGGGAAGCAGAACCTAAAATAGATGAGACAGAGAATTTGCATTCAGAATTAGGGAGGGCAGAGATAAACTGACAAGCAGGAGCAATCAAGGCCACAGTATACCTGGTCACTTGGGTATAGTAATTAACAGCCCTAAAGGCCAAAGCAGAAGCAGTGTAAATTTTCTTACTAATCCTCTCCCTTGCCCTACTATCTTTATCAGAAGGCAAAAGTTTGGAAGAGGGCAAAAGCTTAGAAAGTTTGCCAGAAGAGATCAACACCACAGCATGATCAGCAGAACAGATTTAAATAAAAATTGACAATCCTCAGGAACCATAAAGAACCTATCAGGTTTCTTTAGGAGCAGAAAGCAGAATCAGGAGACTTGGAAGCTACAATGAAAGTATCTAACAAGGCAACCAACACAAGAAGTGCCGATAGCTTAGGATTATCCACCTGAAGCAACTCATATCTTCTCTGAATATCGAACACTTGAGAAGAATCTCACTTACAGTATTCATCATCATAGCAACTATGTCCCCAAATGACAATTCCTCAAAAGGAGACTCAGGGTTAGTAGACTCTTCCTCATCAGAATCATAAGCCAAAGGCATCTGTGAAGAATAAGACAAAGACCCCCTCATCAGACACCAAATCCTCATCCAAGGAATCTGCTTCCCTAAGCCATTTAGAAGGGGTTGCGGTTTATGGAAGAGCAGGTAGCAAAACCCCTTGAGGAGGCTTTAAGGCCATCAAGGCAGAAAATAAGCCACTCCCTTTCAGGATCCTTAAGATGGACTGAAACATGCATCAGTTTTTGTCTTTTCTTGGAAGGGACATCAGCCGTAACAAATACCAGAGGTTCTGATGCTTGGCAAGATTCAGGAAGAGAAAAGGAACCTCTTTCCTGACCAACATCTGTAGAATCCCTCTAAGACCCTCCAAGATAATCAACCACAGTTTCCCCTTGATGTCTGAAGCAGATGTCTGCAAAGCCTCAGAGGACATATGAAAAGCCTCCAACAAGGTTATGGCAGAGGAATCTGATGTAGATGCTGAATGACCTACAGAGCTATTACCCACTTCTAGAGGAACATCTGGTGGAGGATGGACAGCAGGAGTATCTCAGGGTTAAAGGATTCTGCCATGGTACCCTGGGCTGTTTAACCCAGTGGTTTTCAAGATAAATGGCCAGGGAAAACAAATGGTCTCTGAGTGTCTTAGACACAAACACCTTACAGACACTACAAGAGGGAAGCACCCAAACAAAAACAAGACACTGTTCATAACAATCCTTATAGGTATCTGTCTCCCACACCAACATTTTCCCTTCCTGGATGACAAGAACTCTAGCAACAAAAATAAAATACAAGATCAAGGACAAAAAAAAAAACAGGACAATTATGTGGCAGCTAGATATTCAGTACAGCTTCTAAGCATTCAGACCACCAAGCAATAATGGCATTCAAACTGGTGGTAAAGATGTTCTGGGTAGTTGTGTCCGTATGTCCCTTTTATGCCCTACCTTCTGTGCAGGGACCCTACATATGATGCACAGTGCATATAAAATCATTAGGCATTTGTATACTGACTTAACGTCAGACTGCCATGGGCAGGAGATCCCTTCTGTTTATAATACTGCAACAGTGATATAGAAGGACATCCACTGTTGCCTAGACGAAAATGGAGTCACCACCACCATCTTTGGGGAGTCCTTTTGAACCTTTATAAGACCACTACATATCACTGTAAAGAGTGGAATACAAAGGAACATTCCCATGCATGGAAGTAACAAAGCATCTGTCTTCCACATCTGTTTGTAAGGAATCCTGGATCAGAATTATTTTAACTGTCTCTTCCGACAGAGGAAAATAGATCCAGTTAAGGTATTCCCCATAGCCGGAACAATTCTTAGAAGATCCCAGGTGCAGTTTCCATTCATGCAAATTGGTCTTGTTTAGCATGCCTGCTACAATGTTTGCTCATATGAAAAGTATGAAGCCTGAAAAGTCAAACTTGAGCTAAGTTGCTACCTACCTCATACGCTAACATAGGAAGTCTGCAAAAGGATAACCTGCGGTACACCCAACTGTTTACATACCACATCACTATGGTGTTTTCTGTGAAAGCTTGTTGTGGACCAGGAGACCAGAGATGACTTAGGGCTTTCAAATCATGTTTAATTACCATCATCTCTTCAACATTTATATGCTTGTGTCTTTTCTGTTTGTTCCACAGACCATGCACTTTCACCCTTTTGGATAAAGCTCCCCACACCAGGTCTAAAGTGTCTGTTGTGACAGACAATAGAGGAACTGGAAGGGGGATGGAAGACATGGATTCTGAGAGAATCTGTTACATACCATAGAACCTCCTTCCTTACAGCCCCCAGAACTGAGATCTGAGAAGTGAACCAGGGAATAGTAACCCTTTTGATTAGTCAGGAAAATATAGTGAGATTAGTTAAGTACTCTTTTTCTTTATCTGTTTGAATCTATTCATCTGTGTTATTTTCATATTTCCTGTAGCTGAAAATCCTGGTGCTTACTGTAAGTAGATATTTAGTATTTTCTTGTTCTTTTATTATTATTAAATATACAGAAACCTTTCAATGTGGCTGATCCTTTTAGAAAATAATAAGTTTTGAGAGTATTTGCATATATTTATTTGGTGATAACTCTGGCCACTCCTGAAAGCCTGTCTGTTTGGTCAACATTACTATGATGATAGGAGGTACTGCCAGCCATGCCGGGAGAAAAAGGGCAGTGAATTTGCAACATATGCCAGTACAGATAGCGGGAATTTTGTAAACAATTATATATAATGTATATATCAAACTTATTTGTACAGATGCTTGTGCTGAAAATGTATTTGTGAGGTCTGTTTGTGTTAAAATGTATCAACAGTGTGCCCTGCTGGAAGGAAAAGATGTACATGCATTATTGTAACTGTTTAAATGTACACATTGTAACAGCATATACTGGAAGTGAAGAAGTTAATCATAATCCACCTGACTTTGCAAAATATTCTTGAAATTAAACAACTTTATGGGTTAAGACATAAAGATGTTATCCCACAGTTTTGAATGGAGTCAGAGACACAATGTCTGTGCTAGAAAATAGGTTGGAGCTCGTGTAGGATGAGTGGAATGGTTTTATGACTTCCAAGAAATCTGAGCAAAGCTCTATGTGTATGGTAACATATAGGTGCTAAAATCCTGTCAGCTTCTGTTGTTGGTGATGGCATGGGAGACAGACTCAGATGACCAGATGTGTGTGATGTCATTTTGTACAGAAATAATGTTTTTAATATTAGAGGAGACTGAAGTCTCAGCAACATTCTGTATTCTGCCTTGGATCTGACAACAAGGATCATTTACCTATCTTGCCATGCTCTAGTCAGTAAGTAGGAACAGTAATTATTTTAGTTAATCATGAATAGATTGTGAGATTAGCTAATGTTGTTTTTCTATAACTGTGTGAAACTTTCCATCTGCGTTATTTTTAATATTCCATGCAAGTGAAACTCTGGTGTTTACTGTGAATAGATATTTAGCATTTTCATGTTCTTTTATTATTTATTACTACATATATTTAAACTTCTCATTGTGGCGGTTCCTTTTAGAAAAATATTTAAGTTTTGAAAGTATTTGCATATATTTATCTGGTAATAACTCTGGCCACTCTTGAAAGCCTTGCTGTTTGGTCAACATTAAAATTTGTATTAATATTAATTTCACTCAGTGTAATTGGGTACCCCTGTAAGAGCCTTAAAGTAGCTAGCAAGGCTTCTGGTGGCAGTGATAACTACTTTACAGTCTGGGCAGAAGGAGGCACAGCAGGTGAATCTGTGCCAGCCTTTCCCAGGTCTGTGTGTGTGTGCGCGTGCGTGCAAATCAAATCTCAAAGAGTATGTGTGTGTCAGCTGCTTGGAACAGGGACATACCTGGTTTCACAGAGAGGGTCTGGGAGGACTTAACTTGGAACCCCAGCTAAGGACTCAACTCTAAGCTGTGCTAGTGGGGATTCTTACTGGGGGTCTGGACAGATATAGAGAGGAACTAGCCCCTGGACTGAGAGTATTCCCTGGATGCTCTTAAGGGAATTGTGCTTGATGCAGAGAGGTCTGCATCTGGAAATGCTGAGTGTATCCCTCTGTATTCCAAAGTACAAGTTTCTCCCAGTGTCAGTGGTGAAGATTCAGGCTCCTTGATTACTGGCCCAGAATGGGGGATATCACATACTGATGAGCAGTGGTGTGGATATTGAACTACTGTAGCCTGTAAGCAGTTGTCACTAAAGGTGTGCAATCTCTTAGTAGCCACACAGTGGACATTCAGATTTTCATATCATAACAGTCTTTTATTTTATTTTTTTGTTAGTTTAGTTAGTCAGGAAAAGCAGGCAAGGGTGTTAGCAGAAGATTAAGGCAAGCTGACAAAGAATCAGTTTGTCAAGGTGTGTGAAGCCAAAGGACTGGTGCATGCCAACTGACTTAAAAGGAAATAATTTCAGCCTTAGTCACAGCTCAGACCAGCATCCAGAAGGGTAACCAGTCTGGTGATGGGAATGTGCAGCCCTCAGAAACAGGACAGTTAAACTTTTCCTCGTGGGACTTAAAAATCTGTCTTGAGTTTGAGAGACTTGAAATGGAGGCCAAATGTTTGAATCAGCAGAGAGACTGTGGCATTTGGAGGCTGAAGAAAAGGAGAAACAAACTGAACGAGATTCAGCAGAGAGACTGCGGTGTTTGGAGGCTGAAGAAAATGAGAAGCAGCGTCAACATGAGAGGGAGATGTTGACTCTTTGACAGGGTCATGGATGTAATGGGGAAAGGATTAAATGAACCCCAGAAGTAATAAATGTCAGTAAATGTCTTCCACAATTTACAGAGGGTGATTATTTTGATAGTTTTATTCATATATTTGAAAGAGTATGTAAACAATATAATGTTGACCAAGGGTTCTGTGTATGGTTCCTGATCCCCTTACTCCATGCTAAAGCTATAACTGCTGTTTCTAAATTGTCTGATATTGTTTAAATTATGATAAAGTCAAATGCTGTTTACTTGAATGCTTTAAGTTAACACCTCAAATTTACAGAAAGAGCATTTTGTGAGCATAAACACAAGACAGATGAAAGTGTGTGTGATTATATTGCTGAGTTAAGCACTTATTTTCATAGGTGGATGAGTGGGTGTCAAGTCACCACTTCTGAAAGGCTGGCAGACCGTCTGGTGAGGGAACAAGCCCTTAGCACTTTCCCTGAGGACATGATAATCGGGTTAGCAAACAGAGAATTTAACCCTGCAGATGAGCTGGGGAAAAAGGGGGATCTCTACTTAGCAGGCAGGGCATCACTGGACAGGAAGGTGATACCCACTGCTGCACATGGATATAAGGGAATCCATGGTGGGCAGCCTAAACCACCCCGACAGAGTCGACCAGTAACAGAAGCCACTAATTCAGGTACATGGCCAGGATCAAGGGTTAAATGTTTTAAATGTAACCAGTAGGGCCCATCTATCATACAGATGTCCATGAAGGCAAGGTGGGGAACCAAAGGTGGGAAGCCAGCAGCTGGGAATAACAATATGTCTGGAGACAACAGGGGTACTCAAACTGTCGCAAGAGGTTAAATCCTATCTTAGTGTATGGAAAATAGGCCACTGCTGAGAGAGAGACAGCCTCTGACATAACCATTGTGAAGCCTGAAGTGGTTAAAGAGGAGCAGTAATTGCTTGGGAAGTCCACTCCATTCAGAGCTTTAGCAGGGACCCCATTCCAAATGCCTTTGGCCAGGCTTTACCTTGAGTGAGAGGGTGGAAAAGGAAGCAACCAAGTAGGTGTGTTTGAGGATATCTCTGCAGATGTCCTGGCAGGAAATGAGTTTTATAATGTAGTACCTTGTGTGTACACACACAAGCCAGGGCTGGTCAGGTGGCTTTTTCAGGAAGGGAGATACCCTGTAGCAGTGAGGCTGAAGGTGAGCCACAGCTGCTGGTAGGTACTGATGTTCCTTTGGAAAGAGTGACTGCAAGGGCAGTCTTGAGTGGTAGTACCCAGGCTGACAATGAGGCATTGCTGTCAGAGGATACCAGACTTCTTCTGGAAGGGGAGCTGGGAAGAGTCAGAAAAGTAGAGTTGAGAGAGGCTCACCTCTCAGATCCCAAGTTACAAGGCTTGAAGGAGGTAGCTAAGGAGGTGCTTGATTCTCAAGGAAAAGAGGTGTCTGTATACTGGACAAAGGTTTACTGTACAAAGAGTGGACAAGGGAGGGGTAGAGGGTGAGGTAATACAGCAGTTGTTAGTGCCTAGAAGCTACCATCTGGCATTTCTAGCCATAGCCCATGACATTCCTTTTGCAGGTCATGTGGCCATAAGGCATACCAAGAGATGTATTATGCAGAACTTTTATTGGCGTAAGATTGCAGGGGATGTAACAGGGTATTGCAGGACCTGTGAGCAGTGTCAAAAAGTAGCCAAGGCAGGAGACAAGTTCAAAGCTCCTTTGATGCCTTTGCCTGTGACTGAGGAGCCATTTTAAAGGGTAGCTATGGATACTGTTGAGCCTCTGAGTACCCCAGGTTCTAAAAGGAAGAAGTATAACCTGGTGTTAGTAGATTATGCTACTAAATATCCTGATGCAGTGGCTCTGTCCTCCACTGAGGCAGAGAAGGTGGCAAATGTTTTGGTAGAGATTTTCACCAGGGTAGGTTTCACTAACTGACAGGGTTGCTAATTTCATGTCAGACCTGCTGGCCTGTCTGTGGAACAGCTGTAGGGTGAAGCACCTAAAGAACACCCCCTACCATCCTGAAACTAATTGTCTTGTGGGGAGTTTAAACTCTACACTAAAGACCATGCTACAGGCATTGACAGACCAGTTTAGGAGAGAGTAGGACAAATACCTGTCCAATCTGCTGTTTGCTTACAGAGAGGTAGCCCAGGAATCCACAGGTTTTTCACCCTTTGAGTTGTGGTATGGGCACAGGGTGAGGGGGTTTCTTCAGATTTGATTTGTGATGAGTGGAAGGGTATGTTTTAATCCGTCAAGGAGACTGTTGTGGCATGTGTCCTATACCATTTCACTTTTAAACAATGAATCAAGTGTATGTCTATACTAGTAAAAAGAATGGCAAAGGTGTTATCAAAATTGAGAAATATGTATCCCTGTGGTTTTGTGGAGGGGAGGTAAACATCTAACAACATTAATATAACAATGATAATCCAGAGAGAAGCAGATTATACCACTGTTGTTGGTGGGTCTTGATGTAAAGAAAACATTCAAATGAGTACAGCTGGATTTTATGGCAATGGAAGCATTTGCACTTCTTGATACAATAATTAAGTTATTTAGGAAGATATATAAATGATCAGAAGTAAGAATTAAAGTGGGAGGGTTCCTCTGTGGTAAGTTGTGTTTGAACAGAGAAACCGTGAAGGGGTGTCTTCTTTTCCCTTCATTATTTGCTTTATATTTAGAGTTACTGGCAAAGAAAATAAGGGACTCAGAAATGCAAGTATATAATTGGTAAGGGAATCAAGGAAAGTTGTCTTTATTTGCAGATGATATGATTTTTTACCTGATAAATCCAGAAAAGGACATCTCAGTGTAGTGGAACATTCTGAGGCAGTTTCAGGTTTTTTTGGGATATAAAATGAATGAAGATAAAACAAAGGTTTTAGCCATAAATTATGTACCCACATAAAATTGGTTCAAAAATACCCATATTTATGAGGAGGTGGATTAAAAATGTTTATGTTATGTAGGAAGGAACTAAACAAAAGATTATACAAAAACTGAGAAACTGGAAACTTGTCTTTATGGATATGGATAGTAAGATACAAGCACAGAAAATGTTCTTAGTCCCTTTAAAATGCCTGACCCATATATAAAATTAATCAACCGGAGGAGAAGCTGTGTACAATAATTAATAAAGAGTTGAAGGAATTTATCTGGAGGGGAAGAGGGCAAGAGTTAAATAGGGTACAGTTAAGTGGGATAAGCTGATCTTTCACATAGAACAAGGTGGTTTAGGATTTCTAGATTTGAAGAGACACGTATCAGCTACACATTTAAGCTCATATACATAAAACAAGCAGTAGGTTATAATTCAAAATGAAAAGGAATGATGATGAAAAAGGGAGAGGGAGTTCAAGAAATAAAGAGAGTGGGATTTTCAATGGTAGTCCTTAAGGAGAATAACAGCAGCAGCCATAAGGGATATTATAGTCATGAAGTTTCTGAATGTATTTCTAAGACGAAGACAGCACCAGAATGGAGAAAGGAGATTTTGCCAATAGGGATGACTGTAAGTAAGAGTCCAGGAAATAGGCAAATGGAGGCTGGAATTTACTGGAGAAAACTAATAAAAGAATCAATGTATTGGGAGCAAACTACTAGAGAGGGAAAGGTAATAGAGTGGGATGAGTCCAAGAAGACTTCTGGACTGGAGGCTAGAGACTGCCTTCTCTGCCAGAGATTACTATCAGAGTATAGGCAAGGAGAAAGGGATAGAGGAATTTTAAATGAAAGCCCTGCTTTGGTGGTTCTTTTAGTATACTTTAGAACAGAAGCTGCTGTTAAAAAAAGAGATAATTAGTACGGCATATAAAATAATGCTTGCTAGTTCTAAGAATAAATCAGAGGAGGTTAGAAAAGATTGGGAAGAGAGACTGGAAAATCAATTAACAAGAGAACGATGTAAAGACAAATTTATGGCTCATACGTTTGCAACAAACTCCAAAAGGTTTAGGATCTTTACTTGGAAATGCTTACATAGGTATTTTTTTTACCCCAAGCAGACTTCAAAGAATTTTTCCTCAAACAGCTAGCAAATGTTGGAGGTGTGATGGGGAAGAAAGAGGTAAGGGGGAACATGTGCTTTGGAAGTGTAAAACGTTAGCAGATTTTAAAAATTGCCCACACAGTACACCATTTAAATATTGGGCAAACAAACGGCAGTAAGTAAGGATATGATTTTTTTTTTTTTTGAGCTGAGGCACAGGATCTGAATTGCCTACAAATATAGTAAGGTCTTTTTTTACTTCAATTCTGTTGGCTGACAAAAAAACAGTTTCTAGAAAATGGAAATCCAAGTCTAAACCAACCATATTTGAAGTATTAAATATAAAACAGACAAAAGGAATGGAAAATGGATCTTTAGAAAAGGAAAAATCAAATGACATAGAAATAAACTGAAATTGTGGGAACAATACATAAAGAAAAATGTTCAGGAGGAGGAAGAGTGAGGTTTAAAGGGAAGGCAGGAAATGAGGAATTTATACATTGTGAAATAATTACAGAGAAAGAAAATATATCTATGTATGTAAATGGAAAAAATAGTAATATGTATTTTTTCTTTTCTGTTAATTTGAATTTTGCCTATGTCTTAAGTGGTAATTTAATAAAGGTGTTAAAACATTTGGTCCAAACATGGTGGATCCATCAAAAGTCATGTGAAAAAAGGACACCTTAAAATACTCAGCATAGTTTGAGAAAGAAAGCCAAGTGTGATAGCAAACAGCTATGTCAGTGCCTCCTGCCTCATCAGAACAATGCAATGAATGAAGTGCAAGTCCAATTTTTCCTTAACTTTTGGTCCAAACATAGAAATATTCATGGAAGACATAATTACACCCTGTGAAGAGGTGTACATAGGAGGTCACTATAGCTTGTGCTGGTGCTGTGAATAACATTGTCATTATTTAGCTTCCCTAACAATCAGACAGAGTTGTGCACAGAAGATTATATAACTCGGCTAGGTGCAGCATACAGTCTAGAAAAGCAACTAGTTGGAATACATTATTTTGATCATTATTTTTTCCACTTTCCTCACATTCAAATATCAGATGTGCATACAAGTGGCACTGTTTTGTGGGTAGGGCTAAGAAGGCATACTGTGTATATATATATATATATATATATATATATATATATATATATATGACAGCAACAAATTTAAATTTATTATTGAGATCATTTGTTCTTTTTAATCTTGCCCCAGTATAACATTGGAGGGGTACAGAGAAGTGGCTATCTTTCAGGGGGAAGGGTGAAAAGGCATGCTGGGTATATGTACCACAGCAACAATTTGAAATATATGCCTATGGTTAAATGTTACTTCATTCTCATCCTACTTCAACACAAGAGAGGTAAAAAGGAGATGACATTTTGAGGAATGAGGAAACTGGCACCAATCCTAGACATAACTCACGTAAGCTTACTGGAAAATGCTATTTAGTGAGTTCAGAACATTAAGCTTGGGATAAAACTTATTTCTTCCTTGAATGAAAAAAAGAATGAATTTCTTCCTTTATTACTTGTATTTTTAGTTCAGGTAACCCATGGATAAAAAAATTAGAGAAAAGCTCAAAAATGCACATCAGACCATCCATAACACCATTGCTTAAGGGAAACCTAGTCTACCTCCAAACCCCTGGTTTTATTCAATTATTTCTTGCACAATTATTGCAGCAGAGTATTGGCCAGTTAGAATGTTTAGAAAGGGTGTTAAAAACCGTGTCTGAAGCACAGCATCTTCAATTCCAATATCACATGTTCTGACACATTTTTTAAAGAATTGTGACAGAACACAAATGAATAAACACCATCCATGGTTGCTATTCTACCCTTGGGGAATGCTAGCACAGCTTAGTATTGAATATGACCCCTACTACCCTGTCACAGTCAGTACACAGATTTTTGGTTGTGGAATGCTTCTGCTGACATAACAAGTTTTTTTTAGGAAAATATGTGTCCACTTCTGATATATTATAAATGTATACCACTTTCCCAGCCTTGAGCAGAATTCACTTATTTACCTTAAGTGAAAACTGATCATATGGAGCTAAGTATATTGCAACATGCCCAACTATGATTGTGAAATGACTGTAAATCCCTACATTGGGTACTCTGTGTAAAAGGTCATGTCCGACTCCATTTGAGAGTTCTTCACAATACTTTCAGGCAATTACAGTGGGATACAGAGTTATAAAATGTACCTGAACTGGCATTCTCAGTTTGGGAATTGTTCTGTAATGCAATTCAGATCGGAATTTGACTTGAATTGCATTGCTACACTAAACAAAGATAGCTATGGCCATGAAATAACTGTGGAAACAGAAAGGATGATTTCCCTGGTGAGTTTTATATTCGGAGTCTGTAGCAACTAAGTAAAGATGTACTGTGGACACGGGACACACCTTTCTATACCCATCCCAGATGGAAGTCAAATTAAATGCACCACGCTAAACTGTGACAGTAAAACGGTTGTGTATACCTATGTCTAAGAAGTCAATTTTCATACCTGTTTGTGAGTTCTTCAAAAATGCTCAGTGAATTATCAGTGGAAATTTACGTACCAAGTGTACTGGGATTTCAACGCAGTTCTCTGCCAAATTTCACTGCAGTGCACTGTTCTCTACTGCATGGGGAGTTTTGGCTATAATATTATCTGTTGAAATATGCATGATTTTTTATTACTACCCCACTTTTTCCCCAGCCTCTTTATTTATATTCCTGTTTAATTAATTTATACCTTTCCTCTTCTTTTCCATATTATTTACCTTCTATCATAACAATCTTTCTCCTAACCAAATTAACTACCTTTATGTCTTCATTAAAATATAATTTCCACTACAAAGATTACAGTCTTTGTAAATCTGTATCACCCCACCACACACAAGTCTTAAACTCTGGAGACAGAAATGTTCAATTTTTCTTTACTTATTTTTTTTCTTTTCCTCTTGTTTAATGTAAGTTATAAAATCCAAGTTTATTCTAAATTATGTAATCAGTTAACTTGTAACGCAATCCTAACATGATTATTATTGTTCTCTTCTTGTATTTATGAATAATATATATAAGTTGAAGTCATAAACTTGTTTAATCTTAACATGGCTGTGCAGCTTTCTTCCCTGGGCCTCCAGTGAAAAGGAGTTTGGTACTCATCCTAGTCAGACTATCCTGGTAAACAAATACTACAGAAAAAAATAAATAAATTGAAAGGGCACATTGTGTGTGTACGCTCCAAACCTGGCCATAAGAAAACAGCAAAGTCCTGCATTAGTAAAGATGCACTCATACCAGCAGAATGAGGTGATCCTGACAACACTATGGCAGAAGGGCAAAGTATTAAAAATTGTAGACAGTAGAGTGCTGGTGGAAAATTATTGTTCACTGTACACCAGGCAGAATAGAAGCAAATTTGTACCAGCAATCAGGGAAAGTTGAGAGGCAATGACATTCAAGCTGCTGTATTTAGCTTTTTTCAAAATATTTTTTCCTGTGGGATCAAACTCTTTTTTATGAACAGCAGGATGAAGAGGAAATGCAGAAGTTTGCCCAATGAAAAGTGAGTTATCAAACAGAAGGGGACCTTGCTTCTCATTCTTCTGCTAATAAAGCTCATAAACAGACTTTGCCAGTGAAACCTTTTCTAATGTTCCATAGGAAAGTGGTTGAGACAAAAAAAAAAATACAGGTGTTGACTAGAATAATCAGAAGTACCTTGGACTTCAACTAGAGGAGATAGGGATGAACAGGAGGATCATCAGCAACACTGAAATTAGTAAATAAATGCAATATTATAAAACATCAATAACATTTGTGAATACGGCTTTACAATAAAAAGTGGAATGATTGGACTTTTGTTGACTTAAAGTCATTGATGTTTGGAAGAACATTAACTCGTTACAGCCAAGTGCGCCTCCAGGCATTTCTGCAGTAACCTCCCACTGCACCTTTACACGTCAAATATTGCTTGTTCATATTTGCATTAATAATTCCAAAACATGCTACATACAAGGTATCAGAATATTTTAACATGAAGCATACATGATGGCAAATGCATTTGTATTGATATTTGACCTCTGTCAATGAGTACTTGTTAGAACTGTAAGATGATAACTTAATTTCTTTTAAAGGCTCAAGCCACACCCACTGGGAGTTAAAGGTACACACTCAAAAGAGCTGTACTGGAAGGAATGAGTTAAAAGGAAAGAAAAAACGCAAGTAAAACAATTTTTTGTTTTTAACAGCATTTGTATAAAATATGTTGTGATATAAATTGCATGCTACATACTAAAGCATTTCAATTAGGGTCTATATTATACCACTGAATGCTCAAAAAAGCGAACGCTGATTGAGCGACCTGATTTAAGTGAAAGCTTACAATCTCGAACTGTCAGATCAGCGATTTTTTCCCAGGGAAAAAAATCGCTGATCCAAAACACATACACACACAACATAAGCACACCAAACAAACAGAAATCCACACACATACACCTAAAATCTGATACCTAACCCTACACTAAACTATGCACACACCACTAACTACCCACTTACCTTAACCCAAACCCTAACCTTAAGGTCCGTCACTATCGCACACTCACCTCACCCGCTCCCTAACCCCAACTCACTTAAATATGCCCTAACCCTCATGTCCACTCAATCGCACACACAACTAACCCGAACCCTAACCCTAACTCACCTAAATCACCCTAACACTCACATCCACACAATCGCACACTTACCTGAATCCGACCGGTAACTTTCCACCATAACACTGAAAATACCGAAGCAACAGAAATGGACAACCAAATTCTTTCCCTAGGAAAAAATTCGAGTTTCTGCTGCTTCGATATTTTGCATTTTTGCAAAAATAAGTTCGATCAATCAGAGTTCGCTTTTTTAAGCGTTCGAGGATATAATATAGACCCTTCAATTCCTGTACATGATCAATATACTTTTTTTTAGTTTTAAAGAAATGTAGGCATGACAATTTCAAAAGAGAACAAAGACTGGTCAAATGCATGCTTTAGTTAATATGCTGCAATCTTATTTTGTTGAGGTGGGGATGGAGTGTAAAAGTGCACATATTACAATACATGTAGAGTTGATATGTTTTCTCTTACTTTTGATTGGTAAATGTCCGGATTAAAGCCTTTTGCTTAATCTAACAACTTTTTTCTGTAAGCAAGTACATAAGAGAATGCTGAATGTAATGGAAAGTTTTCCTTTTGCAAATAAATGTTCAGTGTGAGTTTAGAAGTCTACAGCTGACAGTAACTGTACATTTTGCTCTGACTACAGTGGCAGGAAATAAAAATTACAGTAGTTTTTTAAGGCTAAACGTTAATGTTTTTCACATCTGGGAAGGGAAAACGATAAGAAATACAGGCATCAATTAGTTCAAATAGAAGCACAAGCTGTAGCATGTGCTTTAACATGGATAAACTTACTTTTAGGTGAGGCAATGCCTTTGAGTGCAGCTGTTGACTTGGGACATTTTTCCTATCAGGACAGTTAAATTTCATTATTTGAAGATGTACACAGTTTTGTCTGTTTGTTTTAAGTTAATAGGTTATGTGGATGTTCTTGGGTGGGTTTGTTTTTTTTTAGAGTTTTCATTAAAACAAAAAGTCATGTAAAATGCACTTAGACTCAAATGGAGATGACAAGATGTAAAATGTATCAAAGGTCAACCTGCCAAACATTAGTGGGTGTCTGTAACACAAAATGTAGTCACATATAACAGGTGGAAACAATATCCTCTTATCATAATAGTTAAACTGTCCATATTATTTTGGAATGTGAATGGTCTCAGCAGCAGTTAGAAGTGCCCTGTATAGATGTAAAAGCCTAGAGGCTCAGTTTTTCCCTAAACATCTGTCAGTGAAAACATTCCAAGCTTTTCTTCTGCTCTAAGAGCAATTCAGTTGCACACTGAGCTGTGTTGCCTTATTGATCAACCTTAGCCTACAAAAAGTATAAGTCCCTCTTGTAGTCTTGGCACTACCAGCACAGTCCCGTCAAATTAACCCATTCCCTTCCCTAATAAAACATACAGTAAGAGCCTTTCATTTCCTTGGCCACCCTGATAGACATGGGCATCCTGAGACAATGTAGCAATTGTGTCATGTATACAGACAACCACTTACTCCTGAAACAAACAGAAATGCTTTAAGTGAGAGATGTAGTTACACTAAGAAACTGGAGGCAAGACTCACACATAAGGAAAAATCAAATTCCAAACAGGCTGTCAGCACACACACTTCCCACACTAAATAAGGACACTACACAAACTCAGATATGTGGAGGTACTCAATAGTAACTTATCAAAAGATCACAGGCCTTCCAAACAGAAAACACTTACACACATAACAATGCAAAAAAAAAAAACACATAACATGCATTCACGCGCGCACACGCGCACACACACACCAGTCTGTCAACAAATAAGCTCATAAGGCATAACACCACAAAATCTAATGTATTGGTCATAGGTGACTCCATTGTGAGACAGATGGATCTTCCTCTCACCAGACTGGATAAGGAGTGGGTTACGGTTAGCTGCCTGTCAGGGGCCAGGATCCATCAAGTCACTCATCCACAAGTACCATTATGACTTTGTCATAGTCCATGTGGGGGGGGGGGGTGAATGACTTGAGACGTACCTCAATGGACTATATGAAGACAGACATGACTGAGCTTTCAGATTCTGTGCCACAGACAGGTATAAGCCTAGCCTTAAGCAGCATTCTACCTTCTCCAAGAATGATGCCACAATACAAGCAAAAAATTATTGACTTTAACAAATGTCTTAGCTTCTGGTGTCACTCCAAGGGGATCCAGCATCTGTCAGCCTGGAAAGACATTGCTGACAGGCCCCACTGCTTTGCCAGAGGTGGTCTGCACCAGTCGCCTCTAGGCTTTTGGATACTGGCAAAGGCATTAGCCACCCCTATTGTGTCTTTTTTTTTTAGACAGTGTCAAAATAACCAACCTCCCAATATAACAAAATCCTCTCTAGATAAATTCAAGGTACTGCTGCTTAATGCTAGAAGTCTAAACAAAAAACTACACTCCCAGGAAGCACTCGCCATTTTGGAAGATGCTGATGTCTGTGCAGTCACCGAGACATGATTCAAAGGTAAAGAAAGCACCCCAGCCATGCAGGGGCTACAATGCCTTCCATACGTTCAGACACAAACTAAGTATGAAAGAACAAGAGGAGGAGATGTATCCATCTTCATTAAGGATAAATACACCTTATGACTGGTCAAACAGTATGACTGTCTTGAGCTACTCCATGTCCATTTAACTACAGGAAAAACACCCTACCACATCATAGCTAGCTAAAGGTCCCCCCTCATTAAGCAGGAAAAGCATGCTGCATACCTGGACTTACTGAAGTCACTTGCCATATGGCCCAACACCTTACTAATGGGCAATTTTAATTATCCTACCATCAACTGGGAAGCATACACGACCACAAACATACTGGCTCAGAAATTCTTGGACTTTGTCAATGCAAATACTCTGAAACAGTTAGTCAGCACGCCCACAAGAGGCTCAAATGTCCTGAACACAGTATTCACTAACATGGGAAAGCACTGCACTCCCTCCCCCGTGTGATCTGGTGATGTCCTCCCTGGTAAGATCGGACCATAAGTCAGTCTCGTTCAATGTAATTATAAGACAAGATACCCCATCAAGCTCAAAAAATGTTAAAGAATTTTTCAAAGACAAAATACCGCCTACTAAGTGATGGCATAAGAATTTTCAAAGCCCCCTGAAACACAGAAAATACGGATTCCTATCAGAGGCAGAAGTCCATCTCCAGCTGAAACAAAAAAAAAAAAAAATCAGAGATTTTGTCAAGTCCCCCAAAGGTAATTAAGAAGCAAAAATAGCCTCCACAGCCAAGGATAATCATGAGGCATTTTTTAACTACGTCCAAAATCTAAAACGGAATACCTAGCTATGTGCTGAACTGGTTGTGGATTACACCACCCATACTCAACTGGAGGTAATAGCCAACTTGCTAGCTGACAGATTTGAAGCAAGCTTCACATCCACATCCCCTCCAGTCATCCCCCAAAGTATAGCTGCCACCATTACACAACCTATTATCTCAAGACAGCAGGTCATCTTGGTGCTCTTCAAGGCCAAAAACATAGCATCAATGGGACCAGGCAACTTTCCAGGTTGCCTTTTAAACAGCTTAAAACATGACCTAGCAGACACGCTTGGAATCGTGTTTAACCACAGCCTGAGAACTGGCTATGTTCCGGCAGAATGAAGGATAGCAATAGTAAACCCTCTGCACAAAGGGGAACCATCAACTGAACCTGGTAATTATAAGCCCATAAGCTTGGCTAGTCTCATCTGCAATGCCATGGAAAAAAATCATTATGGACCTTATTAACAACGACATAAGTAATCTCCAAACTCTGGACCCAGCTCAGTTCGGATTTGTTAAAAGTAGATCATGCCTGTTAAACATGGTCGACTTTTTCAATAAAGTCACCAAGGCCCTGGATGAGGGAAAGGCAGTGCATACCACTTATCTTGACCTAGCCAAGGCATCTGATACAATCCCCCACTCAGGTATTATAGAGAATCTCTCCCAATTGGGAATTAACCCCTACATTACCAGATGGGTAGCCAACTGGCTCACAGACAGGGCACACACTGTCAGAGTGGATGACTTCACCTTTAGCAAAAGACCAGTCAACAGCTTCATAGCACAGGGTTCTGTGCTGGGCCCCTTACTGTTCAGAATTTTTTTCTCAGAAGTCCAGGCAAATGTGGACAGCCTGTGGCTGACCAAGTCCATGGACAATTGCAAATTGGGAGCAATCACAGAGTCCTCCAACAATGTTAATAAACTGCAGACAGGGTTAATGCAGACAAATGACTGGTGCCCTCTTTACCCTTTATTTACTTTATACTTAGAGCTACTGGCAAAGAAAATAAGGGACTCAGAAGATCAAGGACATAACTGGTGTGTTAATCAGAAAAGTTGACCTTATTTGAGGATGACATTATTTTTTACCTCATAAAACCAGAAAAAGACATCTCAGTGTTGTGGAACATATTGAGACAATTTCAAGTCTTTTCAGGATATAAAATTTAATTGGGATCAACAGTTCAGAGTAATGGTGAGTGTGGAAGAGAGGTGAAGAAGAGAGTACAGGCAGGATGGAGAAGAGTGTCAGGAGTGATTTGTGACAGACTAGTACCAGTAAGAGTGAAAGGGAAGGTCTACAAGAGGGTAGTGAGACCAGCTATGTTATATGGGTTGGAGACTGTGGCATTGACAAAAAGGCAGGAGTCAGAGATTGATGTGGCAGAGTTGAAGATGTTAAGATTTTCACTGGGTGTGACACGAATGGACAAGATTAGGAATACGTATATTAGAGGGTCAGCCCAGGTTGGAAAGTTTGGAAACAAAGCCAGAGGCGCAAGATTACGTTGATTTGGACATGTGCTGAGGAGGGATGCAGAGTACATTGGGAAAAAGATGCTAAAGATGAAGCTACCAGGTAACAAGAAAAGAGGAAGGCCTAAGATAAGGTTTATGGATGTGGTGAGAGAGGACATGCAGATGGTTGGTGTGACAGAGCAAGATGCAGAGAACAGCAAGAAATGGAAACAGTTGATCCACTGTGGCGACCCCTAACGGGAACAGCCGAAAGAAGAAGAAGAAGAACAAAAGCTGTAGCTGTAAACCATGTACCTGTACATGAATTGGTTCAGCAATACCCATATTTATGGGGATACAATAAAATGAAGTATTTAGGAGTATGGTTTAAAAATGGCAGCTACGGCTATTTGGGAAGAGACTAAAGAAAGGATAATAATACAAAAACTAAGAAACTGGAGGCTCTTGTTTATGGATATGGACAGCAAGATACAAGCAGCGAAAATGTTTTTAGAAACCTTTAGTTTTATATACAAGTCAGTCATTTTACTAACCAGAGAAGTTGTGGACAACAATTACTAAAGTGTTAAAGAATTTATCTGGGAGGGGAAGAGGGCAAGGGTCAAGTGGGATAAGTGGGTCCTTCCTAGAGGACAAGTGATTTAAAACTACCTAATTGGAAGGGATATTTTAGAGTTAAGGCTCATATACATGGCACAAGCAAAAACTATAATTCACAGTAAAAAGGGATGATGATGAATGAAATGGGGGAAATTCAAGAAATAAGGAGATAGAGAGTAGGATTTTGGATGCAGACTCAACAGAGAATAACAGCCATACAGAATATTACATTTATAAAGTAGTAGAAAATATTCTAAGAACTAAGCCAACATGAGAATGGATAAAGGAGATTTTGCTGATGGGGATGGCTGAAATTAGGAATAGAGATATTAGCCATGAGAATCAAAATTTACTGGAAAAAAACTGGCAAAGGAACTAAGGTTTTGGGATCAAATAACTAGAGAGAGAAAGGTAACAGAATGGGAAGATTCCAAGAAGACATTTGGACTGCAGGCTAGAGACTGCCTTCCCTATCAGGGATTTATATCAAAGTAAAGGCAAAGAGAAAGGGGTAGGGGAATCCTAAGTGAAAGACCTGCTCTGGTAGAGTTTTTAGCTGAATATAGAAAGTAAGGTGCTGTTAAAAAAGGGACAATTAGTAGGGCACATAAAATACTGCATGATAACCATAGGAATCAATCAGAGGAGATTTGAGAAGAAAGACTGGATAAGCAATTCACAATGAAACAATGGGAGGACATGTATTGCTCCCAAGTATGCAACCAAGTCTAGAAGATTTAGGATTTTGCTTGGAAAAGTTTGCATAGGTAGTTATGTATATCCCAAGCAGACTCCAAAGAATTTTTCCCCAGGTAGATGGCAAATGTTGGAAGTGTGATGAGGATCAAAGAGGTTACTGGGGGATATGTTTTGGGAGTGTAATGAGTTGGCAGACTTCAAAAAATTCCCTACATAGTACTCTGTCAGAAATATTAAGTTAGCAAATGAGTTTAACTAAGAAAATGAATTTATGAGCTGAGACATAGGACCAAAATTGCCTAGACATAGTACGACCTTACTAAGATTAATTCTAGTGGCTGCCAAAAAAAGCAATAACTACAAAATGGAAATCAAAGTCTAAACCAACTGTATTTGAAGTACTGAATATTGTAACAAATAAAACTGTAAGTGGGACCTTAAGAAAAGGGTAGGAACAAATCACATAGAAAAATATGGAAATTGTCGTAACAATATACTCAAAATAATATTTTGGAAGAGGAGTGCGATTTTAGGGTAGGCAAGAACTGAGCAATTTATGTAATGACTAACTGATAGTTATGCAACAAACGTGATGTATACTGTTTGTAACTGGGAGCATGTTAGTATAGCTTATTTACACACACACACATATATATATATATATATATATATATAAAAATGTTTTATGTAATAATGTAATAAAGGTGTTTAAAAAGAAAGTACAGGGGATATTGTGCAAGCTTGCTAGAATTACAGTTTTGATTATCTAATCAAACCTGCAAATTTTACTAGTGGAACTACAATAAGATTGAAATGCACCATGAATAGATTTGAACAGTTTATAATAGCACACGTTAGAGTAATCAAGTAAAACTTATACTTTTTCCAGAGATAGTCTAAGAAGCAAGTGATTCACAGCACTATCTTTAAAACAGATTCAGGAACAAAACGACTAATTTATTTGTTTAGGCTGCTTCATATCACAGGGTGGAAAAATGTACTGCAAAGCAGGTTTGTTCTTCTTCTTTCAGCTTTTCCCGGTTAGGGGTCGCCACAGCGGAACTCCGGTCCGCTAATGATTGGCAGTAGATTTTTATAGTGCCGAGGTGCCAGCCCGACGCCCAACCTTCAACGAAGGCACACCCATTCACGCATGTCTTTCGAATGCCACTCGACTGCAGGGAGGACATGCAGACTCCACACAGAAGGCGTTCCAGCAGAGAATCAAATGGGAGAACCTCTTGCTTTGAGGCGACAACGCTACCACTGCACCACCGCGGGTTAATGTGTACTGCAAAGCAAGAAAGTCTGAAAAACAAGACTGAGTGAGTATGGCAGTTCCCATCTATGCTGTTTTGGAATGTAACAATTTACAAAATAACACTTGGCACTGAGGCATTATTAATGAATACAAGATCAAAAAGGAAGAAAAACTTTTTTGTTTCAATTTCTGGATGGAATTTTCCTTCAGAAGCAAGTCCTGGGAAATGCCACAATGCCAGGTCTGTGCTAATTAGTAAGGTGAATTCTAAACAAAACCATCTTATTTCCCAAACACTGGTAGTACAGTAACAGTTGTAAGCCTTACAGCACATACAGACCACTGCAGGTTCTTCCTTTCTCCAGTCCTGCTGACCCACTCATACTTCCAATGAGCTTCTGAACAAGACTGCAAGGTGTGCAGCCTACCAACCTCTGGAAATCGTCAGGTCCCTTAGTCTGACCACTCTTCAACTCCACAGCCTTATCTACTGTTAAGTCCGTAAGCGATTCCAAAACTATTTGCATCAAACTTCCTCTTTCTGTTTCCCTTCGTTTTAGTGAGATATTTACCAGTCCGGCCTCAGCGCAGAGTTAAGGGAGATGTGCATATATGTACTCTAAGCATGATGTGGTCACTTCATCTTCTTTAGCTAGCCTCACAATCTTTAAACATTGCAAAATTTCTCTTCCTTAAACAGTTAGCATACTGGGTGGATGAAATAAAATGATCAAGCTGTGATGGACTGGATATTTGCAATCAAAGTGGCAGCTATCTTAAGAAATATTAAATTTTCTTGAGTGTAGATGAACTTTCTGTGAACTCCATGGCTGCCAAGAATAAGTTTATTTTCTTCTTATTTGTGGTGATGACTCAGGACTCAAACATGGGGTACACTCCATACTGTGGTGGTTCGAAGGGCAAGCTTGTCTCAAAATATGTTAATATTTGATGTGCATATGTATGTCTGTTTCCAGATTTATTCTTCATCATTTTGTCTTTGTGGTTTCACTGTTGACAAACAGAAGAGTTGAGGGTTTTCTTTTGCAACAGACGTAATCCTAAAATAAGCCTTAATGCACTGTGGTCACATGCAGTTTTGATGCCTGTTTTGATCAGCAAATATGTATCTAAACCTATTCTTGATCTTTTTATAAGTAAAATATAGCACTGTGTACCTGTTTCAGACTGCTAATGGCATATAAAAAAGGGTGCCTCTGGCAGACCAAACACAGTTAGGTAGTGGATAAAGTAATTTAAAACAATCTGCTTAACAGCTATTGTAATAAGAATCCCAGGTGCATATACTCAGTTGTAGTGCATGCAGTGCTGCAGTTACACTCCAAAACCAGGAAAAGACAAGCCTTTTAAGCAATAAGTGTTGCCATGCTCTAGTCTCATGCTAGTGCATAACAGTGGCCAGTGATGGCCACAGGAAAACAGCAGCAAGAAACCAAAACAGCTTTAAATGATGTCAGACACTTCACTCGTTCACATTTTTAAATCAAGTGTAGCAGAGCAAAGTGCTAAAGAGCCGTTAAAGCCATTTGTTCCCTAGAAGGACCTTTGTTTCGGCCTCTATCAGTGTGGCAGTACTAATGGCAGTACTAATGGCATAAAACGCTTCACTCTCCTACACCTCTTTTCCCTATAAGTGGTAGAACATGCAGTAGATATAGCCTCATGCACTGCAAAGAATTAAAATCAGGTCTTTCTGATCATAACCCAACGATTATGTTCTTGATGTGGATATCAAGAATATCCTCTCAAGCTCTGCTTCACTCTCCATGAATTTCTTGATGTGCATGTCTTAAACACATAACTTAGTTATAATCAATGGCAAATTAAGTGCACCTTGGGCCCTGGGTCATTTTCAAACCACGAGACCTCAGCACACATTTTTAGGACCATGTATTTATATGCATGTATTCTTTTGGATTCACCCTCTTGATTATTTTAAATTATGTACATTGTTTATTGCAGCACAATTTGTTAAAGTGTGTTTTAAATTTGTAGACTTGACCATTTTTTCCAGTAAACACTGAAACAAAATGTATTAATCAATAATGACAAAAGTACCTATTTCATAACATTTAAGTCATAAAAAGCCACTCCAACTGTTGTCATTGTAATCCACCAATATCCATACTTTCTGCAAATGCAGTGCCTACTGCCTTGAAAAATGAATGAAATATGTTACATTAAAATTGGTGTGCTGATGATAGTGTCACAACATTTCCTGCACTAGATTAGCTATGCAGTAGGGGAATGTCTGAGAAAAAAACAACCACAGGTTCATAGTTAGTTATTAAGTATACAACCTAGAAAACCATTAAGGAGGCTAATCCAAAGTGTCACTTGCCTCAAAGCACTGTCTGGTTGACGGACTTGCTCAAGGTCATACAATAAGTACACGAAGGAAGAAAGATTCAAAATATGCACCTTTTGCAAGGGAAGCTGCTTATTAACGAGTTCGAGATTTGGTCCCCTGCACTTCTGTCAGACTAACAGTATTTAACTAAATGGAGAAATTCTTCACAACTCAATCTTGTAAAGAACACTGGGCTACAGTAATATGCAATGATGCCTGCATAATGGATATTAAAGATCAGATAGTTCTGACCATCACTCCAAATAATGCAGACAATAAGACCTGACAAATGTCAACTCTTTTGCAGTTACTGTAGGAGGGTATAAAGAAGGTATTGCAAAAATATATTACTAAAATGCAATGTTTAGATTGTATTACACAATCCGGGTCTATTAATGAATCAATTAATTCATTCTTTGGTACAATGAATAAAGCAAAACAATTAAAGCAGTATAGGTGCTGCAAAAATTTTTGTTATATAACCCGCACGTTATACAAAAAAAAGAACTGCATACAACACGCTTTTGTTTGAGGGGTACTTACATGCTTGCAGAACACCTCCTTCTCACTTTTGTGCTGCCTATGTGGTTTCTTCATTAAGAACAGCTATCTCCTGACATCACTCAGTACAGCTCTGACCTACTTGAACAGCTGATAATGCTGTAATGTTGCAACATACACCTCCTACATCAACAGAGCTGAATATGGGTCAAATTGGGCCCTATATGCAGGGTAATGAACCACCTCCCCCCATCCCGCAGCTATCCCAGTATCCTATTACTTGTCGGTCTCTCCCCAGTTACCATAAAACACATATGAAACATGTCAGTGTACATACTATTTTCTTCTTTACTTCTACAATTATCTCAGAGATTTGGATTTCATTTAAATCACTTATCTCAAAAACACCGGCAGACATTTTCTAAACAAAACAAAATGTTCTCACATTGAAAAGAAATTTAGCACGAGAAACCGTAAAATGATCTTCCCTTGAAACTCACATTTAGTGAAAATGCAAAAGCAACCTATGATTCATAATCCAATAGCATAAAGTGAATCACTGAGTAGCAGCTGTGTGAGAGGTGCAGGAATTCAAAGAGAAATGTGTAACGCATCTGCTAACAGCCTGGGACAGGACACGACACAAATGCTCTTTTTTCAGGAGCAGCCTAGGAGTACTGTATGGTGAAGCAACTTGGTCAGAGTCACATAAAAGAAAAATAAAGACTGATGGACTCATATAGGAAGTAGATCTTTAATAGCTCATAGCATTACTCATCTGTACTAAGTGCTAGACAAACTATTGTAGCCCAGACAGTGCATTTAACACTTGTGTGTCAGCAAAACACAAACTAAATTAAAAAAAAGTACTGATAGGTAAAATATTAACATTTAACCTCATAGACTTCATACTGTCCAATTTATTCACACCTGAATAATATGTACACTGTCAATATTCAACACAAGGAAACTAAAATCAAGAAAAAATACAAACTGAAATGTTTATGGAAGAATTAAAAATCACAAGGTTAGAGGTAGATGAGGCTCAATTACTAACAGTTAGGATAGGAGGAGATGAAATAAAATTGGTGATGTATAAGACAACTACAGGAACGTCTCCAAGAATAGATGTCATTCCTGTGGAAATTTGGAAGCTAGGAGGGAAGAAAGTCAAAGATCTAGAAAGTTTTGTTTAACAGTATTTTAAAAGAAGGAAAAGCACCACCATTCTGGAAAAAAGCTATGGTGGCTGTAATAACTAAAGATGGTAAAGATCCATCCTCATACAGGCCCATTTTGATTCTAAACCACAATTATCGTGTTTATGTCTACAATGGCTAAAATAATGGCAAAGATGATGAAAAATATGGATCGATGTGGTTTTGTTGAGGAGACAAACATTTGACAACATTAATAGAACAATGATTATCCAGAGGGAAGCAGAATGTAAGAAAATACTACTGTTGTTGGTAGGTCTTGATGCAGAGAAAGCATATGACAGAGTAAGCTGGGATTTTATGACAAAGGCAATGTAAGCATTTGCATTCCCTGACAAAAACTAAGGTTAATTAGTAGACTACTTGAGGGATTGGAGGTGAAAATTGAAATGGGGGGGTGTTTATGACAAGTGATGTTTGAACAGTGGAACCAGACAGGGGTGCCCCCTTTGGGTCTATATTACAACGCCAAAACGTTGTAATATCGAACACCAAATGAGCGACATATTCATTGAAATGCATTTAAGCGATTCGATGAATACTTTACAGGGCAAAGATGTACTTTGCCGACTACACAGTGTTGCCCTTTTCTCCACTGTAGTGTGATCTCTGAGTTGGTATATTTATTTAGGGGGGTGTGGGGGGCTTCCCACATAGTTGTGTGTGTGTGTGTGTGTGTGTGTGTGTGTGTGTGTGTGTGTGTGTGTGTGTGTGTGTGTGTATATGTGTGTCTGCAAACAAATTATTTCCCAGGGAAAGAATTAGCTGTTTTGACCGTTTGCACTTTAGTGTGTTCGGTCTTTACATGTCAACGAACAGGCGTTGGCTTAAATGCCTCTTCGATGTTGTAATACCTTTTGATATTTTTATTATATTTAAAACTACTGGCAAAGAAAATAAAGGGCTCAGAAATTCAAGGATATAACTGGTATGGTAATCAAGAGAAGTTGGCTATATTTGTAAACTACACTCTGTACCTAATAAAACCAGAAAAGGACATTTCGGTACTGGGGAACATTCTGAGACAGTTTCAGGTCTTTTTGGGATACAGAATTAATGAAGATAAAACAAAGGCAATAGCTGTAAACTATGTATACCCACACACAAATTGGTTCAGCAATATCCATATTTATGGGAGCTTGATAAAAAGTACGTAGGATAATGGGTTAAATTGGATTCTGTTATGGCAGCTAAGGATATATGGGAAGAGACTAAACAAAAGACAGTCCAAAAACTGAGAAATTAGAAGCTCTGTTTTATGGATATGGAAAGCAAAATACATGCAGTAAAATGTTTTTAGTCCCTTCAGTTTTATACACAGCTAAGTTAGGCATATTTTCATCAACCAGAGGAGTTGGTGTAGACAGCAATTAATAAAGAGTTGAAGGATTTTATCTGGGAGGGGATGAGGGCAAGAGTCAAGTGGGATAAGTTGATCCTTCAGATAGAACAAGGTGATTAGGGATTACCTAATTTTAAATCAAAACAGCTACAAAGTTAAGGCTCCTATACACAGCACAAGAAGAAAAGAATAATTTAAAGTGGAAAGGGATCATGATGAAATGGGGGAAAGCTCAAGAAATAAGAAGAGCCTGGGATTTTGGATGCAGATCCTTAAGCAGAATAACAATAACCATACGGACTATTATATTCATAAGGTGTAGTAGAAAGTATTCCAAGAACTAAGCCAACACTGGAATGGAGGAAAGGAAATTCTGCTAATAGGGATGACTACAATTAGGGGAAAACAGAACAAACAAGAGGGGGATGGAAAATACCAGAGAAAACTGGCAAAGAAACCAAGGTATTAGCAATAAGCAATTAGAGAAAGAAAGGTAACAGAATGGGAAGAGGACAATAAGTCATTTAGGCTTCACGCTAGAGATTACCTTCTCTATCAAGCACTGGTAGAGTTTAGGCTAAGAAAAAGGAACAGGGAGATCCTAAATGGAAGACCTACACTGGTAGAGGTTTAGTACAATCTAGAGCAGAAACTGCTGCTAAAAAAAGATAATTAATTGGCTGTATAAAATATTGCATGATAACTATAGGAGTCAATCAGATGCTTAGAAAGGATTGGGAAGACAGACTGGATAAGCAAGTCACAAAGAAACAATGGACGGATTTATGTATAGACCCCAAATATGCAACAAAGTCTAGAGAATTTAGGAGCTTTGCTTGGAAGTGTTTGCATAGGTATTTTTATACCCCCAAGCCGACTCCAAAGAATTTTTCCTCAGGTAGATTGCAAATGTTGGAGGTATGATGAGGAAGAAAAAGGTAACTGGGGACATATTTTTGGGAGTGTAATGAGTTGGCATACTTTAAAAATTCCCTGCAGACTACTCTGTCAGATATACTGGGTGAGCAAAATGGTGCAACTACAGAAATTTTTTCAGCTGTGATACAGAATCAGAATTACCTAGACATAGTAAGGCCTAGCTGAGTTTAAGTCTGTTGGCTGATAAAATAAATTATTATAAAATGAAAATCTAAACCAACCGTACTAGAAGTAGTGAATATCGTAACAGAGATACAAGAACTGGAAGATGGATCATTAGAAAAGGGTACAAGCAAATTACATACAAAATGGGAATTGTGGGAACAATACATGCAGAATAATGTTTTGGAGGAGGAATGAAGTTTAAGGGAAGGCAGAAATTAGATGAGCTATATAATATTTGACTGATAATGGCTGTATAAATTAAAATATGTCAATATGGTTTAATTTAATTTATATAAATGTATGATTGCCTATGTCATAAGTGATGATTCAAAAAGATGTTTTGTGCTTAAAAAAACAAAACAAGGACTATACCCAAACTTCATGCCTCGCATGATGATGCTCCTGTTTATGATGATCAATTTCCTTCCTTTGAATCATTAATACTGTGGTTCATATGTAGTTACTAAGCTTGCAGTGCAAGGGACACTGACAAGCTTAGTCTAAATTTCCAGTTGTCCCACAGTACTGTCTGGTTAAGTGACATGTACAAGGTCACATACTAAGCAACTAACAGCTCACAGTCTTAAACGTGCGCACCAATTACCAGACTAAAGTAAAAAGGAGAAGGATTTGAACCACACACCCATAACATAAGAAACAGCAGGATTCACCAACTACACTAATTTTTAAGTTTTGAGTGGAACACTGGATATAGGGAACCAGACATTTATATAGACACACACACATGCAACCATCAATTACAACTCACTCAAAGTCACACAGTAGGTAAATGGAAGTGAAAGGGTACAAACCCTGTACTTTTTTGACAACAATAAGCATGTTTGCTAGCATCTCAAGGCTTGAACTGCCAGCATCTCAAGTTCACTTAAATGTTACTAGAACAATAGGTTTTGCAGCAACATGCATTTTATGAATAGTAAAACCGTGAAACTAATGAATGGCATTAATCAGAAAATGATGGTTTGGCAGACAGTGCAGAGGACTAAAGCTCTAAGCTCTAAATTGAGCTGCTTCCTGTAGTCACAGGTAAAGGGTTTGACTCTTTCAGTCTCCATTTGCCTACTGCATGACTCAAGTCACTTAACAAGACAATGCTCTTAGGTTGCACCCAGTTTTCTGAAATAATAAGGCATTATTTGTAGTGACAAAGAATTACGAAGCCCTAAACAATAAAACATTATCTGTAGTGACTAAGAAAGGATGACATTATCTGAAGTAACTTACTGTGTCAAGTTCAAGCATGACTTTGTGGGAGAGTACAGGGGACCACACACTCTCAGGCCATACTCTCAACTCTCCCTGGATTTCACTCAAATTTTAATTCTATCCCTCTTAATCCCTCCTAATACTGGTGACTTTTGGAGAAAAGGCAGAGAGTTCTACTTGATAAATAATGACAAAAATTAAGAGTTATATACTTCTTTTGCCTCAGAAAATGTACATTAATTCACATTCACTTACTCTGTCAATATCTCAGGCTAATAATAATACTAATATATTTAAAGTGTCCCTGATTGTAACTCATTCTGTTGAAATGTGTTCCTGATTAGTTGAGGGCTATGTGCGCACATGCGCGCGCGCACACACACACACACACACACACACACACACACACACTAAAATGTAGCTCTAGTTCCAATTCCAATCCCTTCTTCAGTCTTCAAAAAGTAGCTTCCCTTCCCATGTCAATGAAAAAAGTAAGAGTCTCTCAGACTTCATAAAGCAGCTTCAGCTTCAAGGCTCAGTGCTTCATTTAAAAACAGCTGGACTCCCAAGTACTTTCTTGCTACTGGCTGCTACTAGACTTCCCTCACACTGATTGACTATAGTGTGTGTGTATTTGGTGGGGGGACTTCTTTCACATTGGCCTGTGAGAGAGAGTTTTATTTTTTTAATTTTTATCCTGCTGTATAGGTTGTGCAATTGTTTTGTTGACCAGCCATACCCTACTCCTCGAAGCTGTGGCCCTGGGCAGCCACCCATCTCACCATTCTTAGAATCTGCCACTGGTTATAACTGAAAACTCAACGATAATCCTCTGTGTCTACTATGTGACTAATCACGATTCAATATAATACAGTATTCTTATGTTTAGCCATATAGCATACAGCTTGGTAAAAGGGAGGGCTTGTAGTTCTATAGCATTTGTATAGAAGTAAGCTATTACCCAAATCTGGACCACTGTGGCATTTCTGTAGTATAAATGATTCACTATTTCTTGAATGACATTTGTCGCTGCCAAGAATAGGGCACTGAAATAATAGAAAGCAGAACTGTTGCACTGCAGAAAGTTCATCTTCAAGATACATCCTCTACAACTGATTTACTATCCAAAACTATTGGTCTTACTGCTTTGTTTAATCGTTTATTTAATTAATTTCATTAACTTATCTCACTGATGACAAGTATGAGAAAATTTTAGGGAACAATGAACTTAGAAACCAAGTGCCCCAAAAATGCATTCAAAATTAGTTCACTGGTTAAGGCAATAAGCTACAAAAAAGAGCTGCATTATGCAGTGGTAGGTCCAGTTCTTATAAATGCCACCTGCATAATGTGTCATTCTGATTAAGCCACTTTGATTTTAGACAACTCAGAGCTTTTGTGTCACCACTAAAAAAAAGAAAAGGCACTGCTATTTAATGAATCTTAACAATTTTGAAAGATTACATACATAAACATCAGTATATTTCAGAAATTAGTGTGGATTTTTATTACCACTAGCCAGACTCAACTTTATTACTGTCAGGATTGTTAAAATATCTTTGCTGTGATTTTCTGCCAGAGCAAAGTACTTTGCATAGATGAACCATTCCAATGGAGGACAAGACTGACATATGGCTCATTAGTTACTCAAGCAGCTGATGCAAGCAAATGTATTGTTGAATTCCTATCCAGAATTAATTGGCATGCCCAAAACTCAGTGAAACAGACATCCAGCATACATCTCGCTTTATTGAAGTTCCAATGACAATTATCAAATCTATCTATTTATCTGTCAGAGTCTGTCTGTTTGTTAGTTTACAAGATAATGAATAACAGTATGCAACAGAAAATGCAGCTATAGAAAATACCATCCACAGCAAAATACTAACTGTTAGCGGACTGGCGCACAGATGTGACAACTGTTTGCCACAAAATAGATCTGATTTATAAACAAGACCAGTTTATGTAAGTCACAATATTGACTAAAACCAGGAAGTAATGTACTGGGCTTTTAAATAAACAAATTACACAAAACGAAATATGGATGTTACATAATCTGAAATGCAGTATATTACATCTTCAACATGATTTTTCATTTCTACACAACAATGAAAACAACTGACTGCCTTCTGAATAGACAGAGTCTTCTTCAACAGCAGAAATCAGAGTACAGGGATACTTAATTTCAGGTTGATGGTCCTTCTCTAAGGGTTGAAAATATAAATGCCTAGTTCTTGACTGGTTCCTGAAAAAGAAACCTGGAGACCATGCTAAGATGGTAAAACCTGCAGTGAAGCACATTCTGAAATCAGCATATGGGAAAAAAAACTCTGGGTTACTGTAGAAAGCAGCTCACCTAACACTACAGTCCCTAAACCATTCAGCTTGCTACACTTCACAGGCAAAAGACAGTTCTTGTTGATAATGACAGCCCCATCATAGGAAATCTATGATGTGGAGGGTATCAGACAAGGGCAACACCCCCCCCAAAGAAAAATATAATTTTCCTGAAATGTAGAATTTAATGACTGCAAATGAAATATTTTAAAACGTCCAAATAGTGCATTATCAGTTTTTACTGAAAGTAAAACAGACATTGCACATACATTTCAACCACCACCACTATAAACAGCCTGCAGGATGCGAAACTTAATTTGAGTTTTGTCCCTTCCAGACCACTATTTGACCAGACCTCTAGTGTCATTCCAAAGGTTATCATGACATCCAAACACCTTAACATTAGAATACATTTGCTATTCTAACAACACAATCCAGTCAGTAATTCTGTTTAGTAACTTATTTCTTCATTTTTCATCATTGCCTATCACAGCAATCAAAATATATGAGACAAAGAAAAACTTCTGGATAAGATGCCAGTACATCATAAGACAGTCAGATATATACACACACTTGCAGGCAAGTTAGAGAATTAACAATTCACCTATCAACATATCTTCAAGTTCAACATATCTTCAAGTTGTGGGAAGAAACCACTGAGGCTAAAGAAAAACCAAAAGGACTCCAGGATGACATACAGACAGCACACAAGGTACTCTAGCTAAGAAAAGATCTGGAAAAGGACTAGTAATCGGAGGTAGCAATGCTAACTGTTGTACAACTGCAACAATAAAACAGCCTTGCAATGTGAACACATATTGCATTTTATATCAAGTATTTTTTTGCCTCTCCTACTCATTCAACTCATGTAGTAGGTTTTTTTTCAATCCTAGAATTCTCAGCCACTTAATGACATCTGCTTCGAAGCACCTGTGCTTTTGATACGTGTCAGGTTATGAAAGCAAGGGGGGCTTCTTGCTGTAACTGATAAGATATATTCTAACATAGGTCTATGTTCACACATCGAAGAAAAACTTCATCGAACAGCTATTCCACGAACAGTAATCCGCAAATGTTGCTTTCATCAAAGAGTAAAATCATCATAAAAAAAAATCGCCAAAAGGTAATAGCTGGCCAACAACAAGGAAGTACCGCATTGTACAAGGTAAACTAAACATAACCTTTTAAAATTTGCCCTTTTTCCCCACTGTATGCGATCTCGGAGTTGATATATATAGTTGGGGGGATGGGGGGTGCAGTCCACCATCTTCGTGGGTTACTTCCTTGTTGGCAAACTTACATTTTAATGATTTTTTTTTTGTTTTTGTGATTATTTCACTCTCCAATGAAAGCGATGTTTGGGGATTATTGTTCATGGAACAGCCATTCAATGAAGTTTTTCTTTGATGTGTGAACATAGACCCATTCTAATACAGCATCTGCCTGGACTTTGCAACTAAAACCACAGGTATCTTGCAAGCAGCAATTACACTGAGCAGCAATGCATCATTTTGGTCCTACTTTGAAAAATGTTCACAATCTACTTATTGTCATTTCATGGTCACAATGCACATGGTTTTACCAGTTTCTGTGGTATGGTGAGCACCTACTAGGGTGTTCTTAACCTGTTTTGGCTACAGCAACCCAAACCAGTTCTTGAATGTAGGTTACAAATATCACATACAAAAATCTAACTAATGTAGTAATGGGACACCACCTGTGATTAGAAGAAATGGCAACTTTAATATAAAGGTGGATGTACCCACAGAGCTAAAACAAGCATTGCTTGACTTCATTAAACATCAGCACTATACAGATAATCCACTTCTACCATGTATTATTACTTAAAGTATGGCAGCTCCAGCAATGCTTGCAACACCTCCATTAAACAATTTCCTGACAGAAAGTGCAGATTCCAATATGAAAACAGACAGAAGTCATAGAAAGTAAACTCATTAGTAGCCTAGTTGGAGAAGTGGCTGATAGAAGCATGATCATCACAAAGCACAAATGGTTAAGGAGGTGGCCAGCACTAGATACAAGAAAAATATTTTTCCAGTATGCTTTTTCTCTTAATGTCCACAAACTATTACTCCCCATCTCCTACTAGTCTTGAATGCAATACACAGTGAAGAACCGAGTGTCATCACTCAGTCAACCTTGAGGATGTTTATGTCCTAACGTGCATCTACTAATGTAAGCCTTGTTAGCTTTTATAATTAGGTTTTAACCACACTGGTGGTGGATAATATAAGGACCCACATCACTGTAGTCTCCTGCTACACCTTCAACAAGCATGAGAGTGCTCCCACCCACATAGTAATTAGGGCTCCATCACTGCCTTGGTAAGTCCACAACCTGGGTTAACTTCATCTATGATATCTGCATGTGGTAAAGCACACAACTGGACAGCCACTCATTCTCCACCCCTAGGGGTAGGAAAGCTACCACTAACTGCTCTTTCACATCCTGAGACACTATTCAAACTGCTGTTGCCTGGGTCACGGTCATGGATTCATACCCCTATGCCAAAGAGATTGGTTGATATAAGGAAACTAAATGACTCTCTAGGACAGGTAGCCTACACATCGTGTAATTAGAAAAATGGTCCGCATTGATTACAGTTTGCCTGTATCTACCTTCCTATCTTGTGTAATAAAACAGAATGTAAAAATACTGCACAGCCATCCAATAGAGCTGGAGAGGGCATGTAAGAACAGGTTCCTGTACCGCTGACATTTGGAAACCCTGATGCCATATTGCTTTGTCAACATGACCAAATGGCTATAATAGCTCCACTGTTTTGTTCACTATAATAGCTTCATTTTCTTAGACCACAGCAATCTCACTGGTACTTTCTCCTCCAACTGTGCTTTACTGATAGTTTTTAGCAGTCCACTGTCTCTTCCTTAATTTTTTTTCTCCTTTGCCCCAGATGCTTATGTAACCACTTTCAGTTCTGAGACAGTATTTTTGCAGAGCTGCAGGCTTGCATTCTAATGGTTTTGCTGATCTTTTGCTTGTTTCTGGAGTAATTTACATTACATGTATTTTCTTTCTAATGCACCACCCTCTATTGTGTTTTATACCTCACTCACTCCACACACGCTCATCATTTCTTCCTTCCCTCTCTGTCTCTCTCTCTCTCGAGCAGGGTGCAAGGCAGTTACAGGTAAGTGATAAAAGATAATTAAATGATTGAAGTATATGCTATACTTACTTTACCAACTGAGTTGTATTTATCTAACTGATGCTTTGCAGACACTGTTGCTGAACCTGATTTCTACCTGTAAATGCATCTCAAGTATGTCTTGAAACCATTGCTTGTACTTTAGTTGATTTGTGTCAGCAATTTTTGTAATGGTGCCCAATATTTATCATCAGAATTCCATTTTGTTTCATAAGGACTGAATGCTTATTATATTAGCATAACTCTTTACAACTGGTGTTAAATAAGCTAGAAAGGTAATCTAAACTGTAGAGATCTCACAGCACTATCAAGTCCTTTCATGGCCAAAAATAGCTTGTTGGAACGTACGATAAAATACCTGAATTGGATTTAAAGTAAGTGCTTGTTAAAACTTCTGTTCAATTTAAAGTTCTTGTAAGGTTTAGAGCTATTTTGCAACATTTTTCCTGCCTTATCCTTAATTTTCAGTGTTCCTTTGTTATTCTGGTGCTAAAACCTGCTTTTTGAAAGGTTAATGGTCTTAATTTGTAAGGATGTTAACAAAATAATACTGTTTGCTTCCATTTGAGGATGTGTTGCTTAAGGTGATAAGGCAAGTGGCCCCATCACAGCAACTGTATTAACAAAAATTAATTTCTATATTTATTAAGAAACCAATTACAGTTTCAGTCCACTTACTGTTGGCAGTGTTCTGTGGCATATAGTTCATCCCATAGCAATTTAATTTGATTTCTACTGAACCTTGAATACATTATTTTTCCAACAGGTTCACTGGAAACATCCCTAAAGCATACACACAGCAGGCTCATCCAAAAGGCAGTCTGAATCCACCCACCATTTATTTAGGACAGACTTTGTACCACCTCTACCCCTTGTGCTTTAAGTGTTAGGGCAACCAGTCTTTTTTGTGTGCATTTTAGCCTGCAGAGTGACTGAAGACAAGTACTTCAGTGTCCTAGTTTGTAAGCAATAGCCTTATAGTCTGTAAACCCTCCTCCACAGACATCCTGCTGGTCAGCTTTTACTCACTACTTCCTAACAGACACTGACATTTAGTCTTACTGCTCGTACTCAAACTATTTATTTCTCTTATATTTTCTTCACTTCTAGACTTGCTCCCATTATTTATATCCTCCTGTCTTTCTTCAGTGGAACTGCATACCTTCAAGAAGTCACACTTGGGATCACCCCTTCCTTTCTTATTTCTCCTTGCCTGAGACAGTTGTTAAATCACTTTTAGCTCTGAGCTAGTATGTGCACAGTCACCATTGACTCAATGCACTCAACTGTCTCTTTGGTGTGTTTTTATTTTATTTTTTTATAAAAGTGTCCCTGCAAGCAAATAGATATGTTTGTAACAGTGAAGTCTGAGTTTTTTTAAAACATCTGTTCAATTTAAAGTTCTTGTGAGATTTGTCCACTATAATAGCTCCATTTTATTAGATCACAGCAGTCCCATTGGTACTTTCTCTTTCAACTGTGTTCCATTTATTGTTTTTAGCCGTCCACTGTCTCCCTTCCTTAGATTTTTTTCTCCTTTGCCCTAGACACTTGTGTAATCACTTTCAGTTCTGAGCCAGTAGTTTTCCAGAGCTGCAGTCCTGCACTCTGGTTTACTTTTTCTCACTGTTTTGCTAATCTGCAGGGGTCGGGGGTAACCTTTGAACTTTGCATTTCAAAGTCCATAGCAACCTCCTTACCATTACCCAGTTGTTCAGACAGTCAAGTACAATTTTTTACTGTTATATACCACCATTATTCAGGTCAAAGTGAGATTGGACTTAAGTCTCCTACTAAAAGTGTATTCCACAACAATAAAATCAAGACTTTCATCTACTAGCACACAGGCATTTTAAACTGTATTGTTCCTTTTACTTATCTCTCTCAGCAGATTTGTGGGATGTTTAAGTTCAGTTACTGATTGTTTGTTTTTCTCTGTCTCTTTGCCAAGTATTCAACCTGCTTTGTTCACCCTTGCTAGCACTTGGGCTCACTCAGCTCCCCTACCCAGACCCCAAATCTCACCCACCCCTAACTCTACAATTATACTTCCATAGCTCTACCCACATATTCCTCATAACAAAACCAACAATTCCCTCCAGAAGAAAAACAATGAAATGAATTACTCCCAAAAGTAACAACCACTCTAGTTTATCACCCAAGACTCTGTCTCAAACTGTCCTACTCCTTGTCCGCTATAACTATTACATCTCTCCAACTCAAATTACACTATCCCCACAGAATCCATAAACTTATACAACTTCAAAAAAATAATAACTACACCCACTTGAATCAATAAAACTTCAGGGAGACACTCAACATTAGACTGGATTCTTACAAACACACCAGAAAAACTGACATAAATGGGCTGCCTCTCAGATAGCATAAGTGACCACATAACAACACATGCCCTTAGAACTTACCATAACCTAGATAAACATATTATCTTATAATCAAATACGAAATGCAACCAATTTCAGCAAAGGTATTTTCAATGAAACACTAAAACAAAATAACTGGAATATACTTAGAACAATGCCACTAGATACTGCTGTAGAACACTTTATTAATGTATTCTTACAGACCTTAAATAATCTATCACTAGTACGCAATAAGAGAGTAAAATCCAACCCCAAAATGATGGCTAACAAAAGAAACAAAAAAATCATGATATAAAGGGATAAAGCCTGGAAAACTGGTATAAAAATAGAACTCAAAATACCTTCCAGCAATTTAAGCAGCTTAGAAACCTTGCAAAACTGCATGTCAAACAGGACAAGCAAACATACTACACCAGCCTACAAGACAAACATCAAAATGACCAAAAACTTGTTTGGTCATCACTAAATAAACTACTCCATTTTGGCAAGGCCACCAGTCGCTGTCCAAAATCAGACAATATGACTGAGTCTATCCCCACACAGTTTATTTCCTACTTTATACAATAAATATTATCTCTCTTAGACACTAATACATCTGTTCCTCTCTCTACACCTATCCAACCAGAACTAACCACAGCTCTTCAATTTTAGTGCAATACCAACCTCACTCATAATGAAGCTGCTCCTTAAACTAAAGTACTTCCACAGCTGTAGACCAACTACCATCAAACTACCTAAAACTAGCCACAGAAGTCATAGTCTTCCCTGTGTCTATACTAATTAATAGGTCCATAGCAGAAAGATACTTCCCATCACTGTGGAAAAAATCCTACATTACACCACTGCACAAAGGTGGCCCATCTACAAAGTTTAATGACTACATACCAAAAGCAATTCTTTCCCCCTCTCCAAAATATTAGAGAAATGCATCCATATGCAGCTGATGTGATACTTACCCTCAAATAATCTGCTCTCAGAAACACAACATGGCTGTAAGCATCAGCACACCAACACTACTGCACTACTACATTTTACTACTAAAAAACATAGAAACAATGGTCTGCCTGTGCCCACCATGTTCTTAGACTTGTCAAAGGCATTTGACACTGTTTCGCACCAGCAACTGCTCATTCAACTATCCCCAAAAAGACTTTCACAATATTCCTTGTCAAGGTTTCTTAGTTACCTATCTGGAAGGGAAGAAGCTGTTAAATGGCAACACACTTTCAACCAGTTACTACAGGTTTCCCTCAGGGCTCTATCAGGAGTCCTATCCTATTTAATATATTTATTAATAACCTCCACTAACCATGTTAGCTTTGTTCAGCATGCAGATGACTCAACATTGTGTGTGTCCCCAACAATAAATAAGCTCCAAAATATTTCTCAAAAAAATCCTTCTCCTCTGTAGAAACCTGGCTCAAAGAATGAAACCTCCTATTCCACCCCAAAAAATAAAACTCATGCATTCACCATAACTGTGAATCTATGATGTCCATTTTCATTCTTCTTCAACAGATGGGATATCAGATCTGACTTGGCTGCTTTTCTTCCAGACTCTGGATCGGAATCTGGAGCTTCTCCCTTACCAATAATACCCCCTTACCACTACTTTACCAAAGAACAAGTTTGCTGTCACTAAAATCTACCCAAGTAATAAGGAACATAGCAAGAGAAAGAATAGTACAGGGGCTCAAACTGGAACAGTGGTGCAAACAGAAATGTTCTCAGGTCACTCCCAAAGAGGTGGAGAGAGGAATGGAGGGGAGATGTTGAGGAAGAATGAAAATGGACAACATAAATTCATAGTCATGGTGAGTACATAACTTTTACATCTGATGTCATTTTCATTCATTGCTCAAAGGATGGGACAGAGTACACATCTATGGTATTCCTGGGTGGTCCTCAAGGAAGGATATTTCTGAGTACTGCAGAACAAAAGGCAGCCCTGTTCCTGGAGATGATATCCAATGAGTGATAAAGGTATGAGCATTGGACCAAGTGGCTGAAGCATAAATGTCATCAATGGAAGCTCTGGCCCAGAAGGTGGCAGATGTAGCCACAGACCTAGTGGAGTGAGCTTTTGGGCACCTTGCTAAAGATAGACTTTTCAAGGAATAAACATAAGAAATGCAATCAGAGATCCGTTTAGCTAGACTGACTTAAGAAACAGGTTTTCCCAATTTGTTACAGGCAAAGGAAACAAAGAGTTGGTCAGATTTCCAAAAAATACTTTGTTTTTTGGAGATAAAAACAAAGTTGCCTATGTATGTCTAACAGGTAATGCATTTATTCTCCTTTATTAGATTATTTAGGAACAAAATGGCAAATTTATTACCTGATTGATGTTCGTTTCAGAAGCAATCTTTTGTAGGAAATATGAATTAGTACGTAAAGTCACTCTGTCTTTATGGAAAATCAAATAGGGCAGTTTTGAAGAGAGAGCTTGGAGATCAGAAACTCACCTGGAGGAAGTGTAAGCCACTAGGAAGATTGTTTTCCAAGAAAGAAATTTGAGGTCAGATGTAGCTGAAGGCTCAAAGGGAGACTGAATCAAGCTTTGTAATACAAGTGTGAGATTTCAAGGTGGAGTAAGGTCTTTAATTAGACGTCTAAGCAGAAAAATGCCTTTAAGAAATACTTTATATAATCCAGTTGAAGTTAGAGGAGAAGCATAATCTCAGATGTGAAAATAGGAAATGGCTGCTAGCTGAACTTTGACAGTGGAGAAACTAGCACCTTCTTGAAAAATAAAAGACAGGAAATCCAAAATAGCAGGGATGGAGCAGTAAAGGGATCTAATTATCGCTGCTGTGCCCAGATAGAAAATCCTTTACATTTATTCTTGTATAGTTTCCTGGCTGTAGGTTTCTGAGAAGATATTAATATTTGGCGAAATGAGGAAGAAAGCCTCCACTGTCTAGCCATCACTAGCATTGGAGAAATCATGCTGTCAACTTAATGCCTAGAATGTCTTGGCGAACCATTCCTGAGGGAATGAGAAAGCAGATCTGGACAGGGGTCCAGTGTCCAAGGATGTCATAGAAAGTGAAACCACAGGAAGGGAAATCAAACCTGCTGAGGCCAGAAAGGGACAATGAGGATAACCTTGCTCTTCAACCGTTGTACTTTATGAAGAAATTTGGGAATTAAGAGGCAGGGGAAGGTAAGCATACAGGAGATCAGAAGGCCAAATGTGGACTACAGCATCTTTCAGTGACTCCTCCTGAGGGGGAATTAGGGCAAAGAACCTGCAGAACTTGTTGTTGAGGGGTGAGGCAAAGAGACTGCAGCAAGGTTGACCCCATCTGTGGAAGATCCTCTCTGCTATTTTCTTGGTTTAGAGACCACTCGTGAGGCATCAGAACATTTTTACTGAGCTTCTCTGCTAAAACGTTAGATTTCCATGGTATGTGCATTACTACAAGAAAGCAGCTTGAATAAATCATCCATTGCCAGACTCTCACTGTTTCTCAGCAGAGGGTAGGACGTAGTTCCCTGTTTGTTGATGTACCATACCACTGACATATTGTCCATCTGGATTACAATTGTCCCTAGAGGAAGAGAGTTCTGAAAGGCCTGCAATGCTAAAAGGACTGCTCTCATCTCAAAGACATTTACATGCAGATATGTCTCTTCTGGGGACAACGTGCCTTGAACAGTCTCTCCCCAGTAATGATCCCCACCCCAAATGGGAGGCATCAGTGGTTAGCATGGCCTTCTGGGAGGAATGATAAAGGGACGTCCTTGACAAAAATTGTTAGATTGGACCCACCAAAGCAGGGAATTTCTGCAAATCTGAGAAAGTTCTACAGGATGACTCAGTGGGTGTCGAAGAATTGACTATTGTACCGCCAAGGTCTACTGGAGAATTCACATGCGAAAACAAGTAATGGGTAGCAGAGTAATTGCTGCAGCCATTGAACCTATGGCCTGAAGTACTAGTTTTGCCGTGGGGAAGGATGCCATAACATCTGAATGACATGAATTCTCAAAGAATAAATCCTGTTTTGTGGTAGAAAGGCCAACTGATTGTTAGTGTCCCGGTGAGCTCCTATGAAGTCCAAGAAGTGAACTGGTTGAAGATGAGACTTGGAAAGATTGACTGTGATCCCCAGGTACTGACACAGACAGAGCAAGTAATCTCTAGTTTCCTTTAACAGATGCCTCGTTGGAGTGGTAAGGAGCCAGTCATCCAAATAAGGAAACAGTCTGAATCTGTGCATAGTCTGATATGAGCTACAACTGCATACATTTGGTGAACACCCTGGGGGCTGTGGTGAAACCAAAGGGCAGAGCTCTGAACTGGCAATGACGGACCCCCCTAGCTAAATGCACAAGAACCTCTGAGAGTGTCTGTTCATTTTGATGTGACAGTATGCATCCTGGAGGTCTATGCAGCACATCCAATCGTCCTTCCACAGAAGAGGAAGAATGCACTGTACCGTGACCGTCCAGAACTTGGAGTTCTTTACAAACTGATTCAGTTGACTGAGATCTAAAACTGGTCTCAGGTCCCCTGTTTTCTTTGGCACTAAAAAGAATCTTGAGTAAATTCCGGATCCTGTTTGGTCTGGTGGGAACTCTTGGATGACTCTCCTGTTCAGCAGTTTTTGAATTTCTAAGGCTGCTAACTCCCTCTGATTGAGTGGTACATTGGGAGAGACATTTTTGTTGGGTTGGTGGTGTTTGTGAAAAGGGGATGAAATAACCTCTGGATATGACCCTTTGCACCTAAGAATCTTTTGTGATGGCTGCCCAGGCCTCTGGGTGCAAACACAAGCACCCCCAGCTGCCTCCAGAGCACAGCAGTCAGGCAACCCCTCAGGAGTACTGAAAGGGCCTATCTGAAAAGGAATCTCAGAACCCTTGGTTTTGTGGACCCCCTCTACCTCGTGGGTGGCATCTTCAATTATTATTTCCCCTTATGCCTCTGAAAGAAATTTCCCCTCGTGAATCCTGGAAAGGACCTTGGGATTTTTGAAATCACATCTTTTTCCCACTGCATTGATTTCTAGAGAAGGTTCTTTGCAGTGTAGAGAAACAGCCTCCTATGGCAGATAAGGTCATGGCAGATAAGGTCTTGCCATCCTGCTCACTTAGGGAGAGTTTGTCTTTAACAGTGGGCCCAAACATGGAAGATCCATCAAAGGGAGCACTGATGAAAAAAGTCTTGGACTCCGTAAAAATCACACAAATGTATCCAGGCATGTCCATGCCTGAATCCGCAAGCCCACGAAGAACTTTCAGCTGCATGAGAGATTAACCTCATGGACGCATTGGAAATGGACTGTATGGTGGCCAGTTGCAAAGAAAAAACCTTTTGTTGTTCTGCTGACATGGACCCAGGTGTAGAATTAGAGAGTTTGGAACCACAGTAGAACCAAATATCAGATGTAGCAACAACATAATTAGAGAGTTCCCTAATTAAGACCCTCTGTAATCTAGTGAACTGTGCCAAATAATTACGTGACCATAAAGCAATGGTCACTGATATATAAAAGCACTTTCCAAACCTGTCCAAAGCCCTAGACTCTCTATTAGGGGGATGGACTGAGGAGCTCTATTCAGCTAGCTCCTTTTTGGTGGTTGCAGCAACAACCATGGCATCTTCCGCAATGCCCTTACTCCAAAACGGTCTATTCATGGGTAGAGCTAGTATCTTGTCCAATGAGGAATAGGTTCTGTGGTATGTGGATCATTCCAAACCCAATGGGAGACTAAGTCTATTATGTCATCCACCGTGGGGGGGGGGGGTAAACCAGGATGTAGTTGGGCTGGACTCGAAAGCTTCATGGAACACAGACTCCTCCTAGGAAGGGGGTTCAGAGGACCAACTATCTTTCTGGTGAAGGATTTCAAGAATGTCTCTAAAGGAGATGTCTTCAAGTGGTGACCTGGGGTACCTTTTACCTTCATTAAAATCAGTGTCTTCGGTAACAGATTCCTGAGGGGGATCCAAGTGCCTCCTTTTGCACATCCTCTTCTAGGGAACCTCCTCAGTAGAATGGTCTGGAGAGATATTGGAAGAGAGGGGAAGTTCCTGGATTGGAGCTGGCTGGAAGCTCATAGAGGTGTCTGTCCCTGTGGAATAGGTAGATGAAGTTCATGACCTGGATTCGAAGGGAGAATAGGGATAGCATCCGAGGATGCAAGAGTTGAGAGTACTCCTGGATGAGAAAATACCCTCTCCCTAACCTCAAAGGCAGAGGGACCAGGAGAAATCGAGGCCAAACTCACTGGAGTCTAAACTCCCAGTGCCGTTGAACCCTCAACTCTGCTTAGACTTCCGCTCCAAGGGAGGAGTTGGAACAGAGCTGTCTAGTACCAAAGCTCTGGGGAAGCAATGGTTCTGAAACTCTCCAAGTCAAAGACATCCCCTGCATCCAATGCTTCAGCTCTAAGACTCATCCTGCTCAAGTGGGGTCAGCGCCGAACAAGTCAGGGATATGTTTGGAGTTGAAGATGACGCTATCTTCTGATCCAAACTCTCAGGGCTCTTGGATCCGATGGCTCTGAAATCACTGGTCAGATTAAAATGGGAGAAACAATGGAATGAGAAATCGATTGAAGTCTCTCAGATCCAGTGGGAGACTGAGCCAGTAAAACCACCATCTGAGTCTGGGCCATGAGAAATGTCCTCATCATCCTATCCACATCAACTTCAGAAAGACTACAGGAGGACCTGATGGATGATGAGGTAGAAGGAGGGTGAGACAACCTGAGAGGAGTTTCTTGCAGAAAAGATGACTGGAGCTGGGGTGAGATTGGCTCCAGGGTTGAGGTGACTTAGAAGTAGAAGGTGTCGGATCCAAGGAAGTCAGATCCAAATGTTTAGCAATTTTTGTCGGCGACTCTGAAGTCAGATCCATTTTAGGAGACCTAAGTAAGAGAGCATTTCTTATGGTTCTTAGGCTTCAAAGAACATCTCTGAACTTTTGAGGTGGTTTGAGCCTCTGGTACCGAAACAGAGGTTGAAGGAGCTGAAGGAGGGAGAAGGCCCTTAAGCACTAGGTTGTTTCTTTTGTCACTAATGGCCTTTGTATTGAACCCTACACAGATCTTACAAGGGGAATCCAGGTGGCTTGGGCCTTAACAATGCCTGTGGGCATCAGAATTGGGTATCTAATTCCCACAAGAAGTGCATTTTTTAAAACCGGTTGGCTTCTCTGCCATGATAAGGAAGTGGAGAAGTGAAACTAGATGGGAAAGAGAAAAAAAATTTTTTTTTCTTTTTTTTAAGTGGAATGAAAATGGAGGTTACCAACAATGCTAACAATAATGCTGCTGGAAGAAAAAGGGTACAGAGGAGAAAAAGATACCAGCAATGTTAACTGAAAGTTACTTGAAAAAGAGAGTAGAAAAACTCTCTAAAGAGGGTAAAGGGAGGAATGCAGTAAATAGGGAAGAGAAACAGTAAGGGAAAATAAATTCTATTCTTTACTCTCAGAAAAAATGCAAGATAATTATCCAACAGCTCAAGAGGGAGCTCAAGATCCATGTTCAAACCATTTGAGCAGAAAACGTGATCTGAGGTAAAGTAGTGGCAAGGGGCATTATGGGTAAGGAAGGAGCTCAAGAGTCTAATCCAGAGTCTGGAAGAAAAGCGTCAGAGTCAGATCATATACCCCATCTGTTGAGGAATGAATGAAAATGGCATCAGATACTAAGTTAATGCCTTTTAACCAAAAAGTTATCAAAATAAAAAGCAATCTTTTACCATAAAGTCTGCAAATAATACTGTCATTGAAACTGCAACTCACAGTACACTTCTAGGCATTATAATAGATGACAAGCTCAAATATGACCAGCATATACTGCACACCATTAAATCTACACACCAGAAACTAGGCTCCCTTTATAGGATCAGTGGATTTCTTATAGATACTGCAAGAAAGACTCTAGCCACCACCTTCTTATTGCCAACTTTCTAATATGGTCCTCCTATCCTAACAAAGTTAAACAATACTCAAAGAAAGAAACTTGCCGCCTGCTACAATAAAATAGCTAAATCTACCACAAATCTCCCTCATAGGACCCACCATTGTCATAGTTTAAAGCAATTAAACTGGCTTGAACTACAAAACAACAAACAGCACACCAACTCAATCATCCAGAAAAATGCTCTGCACTACAAAACTTATTACTGCCCTACTGTCCTGCAAGGGACTTCTGTTCCAGTTACAAATTCTTACTACTCACAAATAAGTCAAGTAATGTTGCAAGAGACTCGCTCTACTCCTAATACATTGCTAAACTCTGGAACAGTATCCCCACACAAATAACACTCTCTGACAAACTCAATAGTTTTAAACCACTGCTTAAACAGCATTGTAACCAGCCCTGGTCCTGCACATGCTCATCATCACATTAAGACTGTGCTCACCATACAACACTCTCCAAAAACTCTACTTAAACAGAATACTCTCAACCTTTCACTGAAATGACGAAAAAAGAAGTTACGCACTCACCATAACATTCCATCTGTGTTGTCCACTTTCATTCTTCCTCAACAACTGGGCCATCATTTTCAGCTTTTGGCCACTAACGAACTCTCAAGCTTCTCCCCTAACCATAATATTCTATCCCCTAACATACCTCAAATCTTATTTGCTGGCTTATTGCATAAAAGGAAAAAATATTAGCAGCATATTGAGAGATATCCATATCTAGAGCTCAAAATAAGGAACAGTGGTTCCCTTATAAGGTCTCGTTCTTCCAGAAGTCATTAGTTCAAAGGTAGGGGTTTGGTGGGAGGGGAGTTGAAGAATGAAAACGAACACAGATGGAACCTTATGGTGAGCACATAACTTCTTTTTCTGATGATGTCAGTTTTCATTCATTCTTCAACAACTGGGATAGTGTCCCAGCAAAGTCTCAAAGTTCTATGCAAGTAAACACACAATTGTCTGTGAACATCCAAGTAAGCGTAACATACATTTACCTTCATAAACATTTAGAAAGAAAACTGGCAAATTAACAGATTGGTTGATGTTTGATTCTAACACCACCTTAGGAAGGAAGATTTGGTTCATAAAACCACCATATCCTTATGAAATACTAAGTAAGGAGGTATAGATGACAATGCTTGAAGTTATGAAAGTCTTCTAGCAGTTGTGATGGCTACCAAAAATATAGTTTTCCAGGTCATAAGTTTCAACTCGCATTTAGCTGCTGGTTCAAAGGCTGAACAAATTAATGATTGTAATATGAAATTTAAATCCCATAGCGGAGTTGGATCTTTATAAAAGGATCTCAAAAGAAGAGTACCTCTCAAAAAGGCTTTAAAAAGTTTAGATGAAGCCAAGGAGGAGTTTTCAATCCCAACGTGAAAATTAGAGATAGCAGCTAGCTGTACTCTAATAATTGAAAAACTGTCTCCTTCATTGAAAATCATTGCTAAGAATTCAAAGATATGTACAGATGCTGTAAGGGGGCCAATATGCATCTGCTGCACCAAAAAAAAAAACAAATCTCTTCCATTTACTTCTGTAAAGTTTCCTTATAGAACCTTTGTGGAGGAAAAAAGTATATAATGAACACAGGAGGAGAGTGTATGTTGTCTGGTTATCAATGGAAGTGGAGAAACCATGCGGTCAAGTCTTAGGTTTGCGATATCCAGGTGAATCATGCCTGTTGGACGAGACAGAAGGTCCAGAATTAGATCCAGACTCTGTGGAGGGTAAATTAGTTGAGTCCAAAGGAAGGAGAACCGAATTTGTCGAGGTCAGTAAGGGGCAATGAGGATGACTCTGCTCTTCAACCTGGGTGCTTTCTGTAGAAATTTGGGGATTAAGGAAATTGGGGGATAAGCATAAAGGAGATTGAGGGACCAATCATTTAGGACAGCATCTCTCAGTGACTCCCCCCACGGGGGGGGGGTAGAGGAAAGAATCTGTTGCACTTGTTTACAGGAGACGTAAATAGGTCACAGCATGGCTGGCCCCACTGGTGAAAAATCACTTCTACCATATTCTTGTTGAGAGACCACTTGTGAGGCAGAAAACTGGACCTGCTTAACATGTCAAGTATCACACTGGATTTCCATGGAATGTGCCTTGCCATCAGAAATTGGTTGGATGATATCACCCATTGCCAAACTGAGAGCACTTCTCAACATAGGGGGTAAGATCTGGGTCCTCCTTGTTTGTTGATGTACCAAACCACAAACATATGGTCTGTCTGAATTGCAACTGTCCCAGAATGGAGAGTGTCTTGTAATGCTTGCAACACTAAGAGCACTGCTCTCATTTCCAGGACACTGATATGCAAATTGACCTCTTCAGGGGACCATGTGCCTTGGATTGTATTTCCCAGAAAGTGCCCCCTACCAAATCTGAGATGTGTCCGTAGTCACTATGGCCTTGGGGCGAGGAAGAATGAATGGACAGCCTTGCAGAACTTGATCTGAGTGAATCCACCATCATGGGTACCTTCTGCACGTCTGGATAGTTCTTATCTGAGCACACGTGTTGATGAATAATGGACCACTGATTTGCTAACATCCATTCAAGAATCCTCATATGAAATCCTTCTAGTGGTACAAGAACTACAGCCACAGACCCTTATCCCAAGGCCTATAGAATTAATCGAGATGATATTGTGGAGCTGTGAATTATTTTCCTGACCTGGAATCTGACAGTCTGTACTCTTGACAGAGGAAGAGAACCTGTCACAGGTACTGTGTTGAAAATGGCTCCCATGAACTCCAGTGTCTGAGATGTTGTAATTTATGGTTATCCCTACATAGGAGCAAGTCTGGAGTACCTGGTCTTGAGTTCTTATCAACAGATGCCTGGTCAAGGTGGTAGTAAGCCAGTCATCCAAGTAAGGAATCACTCAGAATCTCTGCAGTCTCAAGTGATCTGCTACTACTGCCACACATTTGGTGAACACCCTGGGGACTGTGGTGAAGCCAGAGGACAGTGCTCTGAACTGGTAATGACTGGCTCCAAGCCATAAACATAAATACCTTCTAGATTGCCTGTTTGTTTTTATGTAATAGTACGCATCTTGAAGGGTTCTCGCACATATCTAGTTGTCCTTGCAAAAAAAGGGTGGAATGGACTGAACCATGACCATTCAGAACTTGGTGTGCTGAACTGATTTGTTGAGAATACTGAGATCCAAAATCGGTCTCCAGTACCCTGTTTTCTTTATCATTAAAAAGAATCTTGAATAACGTCTGAACCCAATCTGGTCTGATGGGACCTCTTGGGTGACTGTCTTTTCTAGTAGCTTTTGTATTTCTAGTGCTGCTGCTTTCCCCTGACTGGGTGGAACATCAGGAATTTTGCAAACTGGTGGCGGTGGTAGGGAAAAGGGAATTATATAACCTCTGGAAATAATCCTCTGCATCCATGTATCTTTTATAATGTCTAGCCAGGTTTTCCTGGTGTAGGGATAAACGATACCCTGATTGCCTCCAGAAGTGGACAAATGGGCCTCCTTTCAAGAGGGCTGGTAGGGTCAGTTGGGGAAAGATCCTCTGGACCCCTGATTCTATGGGCCTCCTCTGTTGCACTGGAGGCATCCACTGCCCCTGGGGGAACTATTTCCATGAGGATCTTGGAAAGGATCCTGGGATATCATGAACCATTTTTTTGATCACCTCATTGATTCCTGGAAAAGGTCCTTTGAGAGTTCAAAAAACATACTCCAATTGCAGAGAAGGTTCATTTTGCTCACACCTAGAGTGTGTTTCCTTAACATTAGGACCAAACAAACAGCTTCTGTCAAAATGAGCACTGACAAAAGAGGACTTGAAGGACTCCACAAAGTCACACAAGTGTATCCAGGCATGCCTACTAATAGAAATGCCTGAACCTGCTGCTCTTAAGGTACTTTCTGCCGCATGGGGGATAAACTTCATGGATGAGTTAGTGACTGACTGAAGGGGAACCAAATGCAAGGCCACAGAAGATTGAGCTTCAGGAATACTAGTACCGGAGAGGGAATCTGAAAGTTCCTTAATCACAGCCCTCTGTAATCCTGTGAAGTGTGCCAAATAATTCAGTGATCTGAGTGCAAAGGTCGCTAAAGCATACACACTCTTCCCAAATCTGTCCAATGCCCTAGACTCTCTGTTCGGGGCATGGACAGAAGAACTCTGCTCTGCAAGTTCTTTCTTGGTGGCTGCTGCCAAGCCCATGGCATCTATGGGAACTCCTTTGCTCCAAATTTCCTTTCTTGCAGGTGCTGCCAAAATCCAGTCTGGTCTTTTGGGGTCTGGCTCACCTGTGTCAGGTTCCTTCCATGCCCACTTAGAGATCAAATCAATGAGCTCATCAGAGGGCAGAGTTACCCAGGAAGTAGATTGGCCAGTCCCAAATGCTTCCAGGAATACAAATTCCTCTTTGGAAGGGGTAACTGTGGACCAACCACCCCTTTGCATAAGGATTTCTAGGATGTCTCCAAATGAGACCTCTTCAGGTTCATAGGTCGGTACTACGCTATCAGCCAGAGGGCCAAGGCAAGCCTAGCCAGCAGTGTATTGGCTTTTGCCACCCACGTATTGTTAAATTCCTGCCCCTCTATTTAGTAGTGCCCCATACATACTCCCAGAGGTGAACTTCCTGTCATCCATCCACTTATCAAGGTTTCTCTTGAATAGTGCTAATGACGAGCTCTGCATGACATGGATGGGAATTTTGTTCCAGAGCATGGGAAGTCTTTGAGACATGAATCTATCTCTCTAGCATGTCCTATTTACTATAGTGGTGAGGTTTAGGTCCCTAGAGCATGTAGCTTGGGGAGATTGGGATTTCTTCAAGTGGAGCATGTCCAACAATTCCGGGTTTGACATAGCTTTGTATGTCAGACAGAGGTCTCCTCGGAGTATGCAGTATGCAACCGAGTAGAGTTTGAGTTTCTTGAGCCGGTCAACATAGGGCAATTGTCTGAGGCCAGCGATCCTCTTGGTGAGGTACTTTTGTGGCCTCTCAAGTTGTTGTAGGTGTCTTGTGAGGTACATCCTAAATGGGGCATTGTATTCAATGAGGGGTCTGATAAGTGATGAGTAGAGGGGAACGATGACTTCCTTATTTCTAGAAGTGAACCCTTTTGAGATTAAGTGGGCCACTTAGAAAGATTTTCTGAACACTGTGGCAATGTGGTTATCAAAGAAGAGGTTACTATCCACTTGGGTCCCAAGGTCTCTTATCACACTTTCTGTGTTAAGTGTACTTCCCCCTATTTGTTAATTCATGGGTAATGTGTTTTTGCCAAAGGGGATAACGATGCACTTTTTGGCATTTAGTTTGAGGCCATGATTTTGACACCAAGTGATAGTCTTGGTGAGGCCCTTTTGCAGGATGTCTACATCGGTAGGGGAATCAATAATGGTACCCAGTTTAAGTCATCTGCAAACTTGGTTAGCCACAGACTCTTGGTGTTCGCTTGCACTTCAGAGAAGTATATACCGAACAGGAGGGGTCCCAATACTGAACCCTTGAGTACTCCACTTGTCACTGATTTGGAGTCGGATCTGGAGTCAGCAACTCTTATCGTGTGGGTTCTGTCCATGAGCCAGTTGGCCACCCATCTCGTGACGTAAGGGTTTATGTTAAAGTTGGTGAGTTTATCAATCATTCCTGAATGAGGAATAGTGTCAAAGGCTTTAGTGAAGTTCAGGTACGCTGTGTGGAGCACCCTGTCCTCGTCTATAGCCTTAGTAACTGTTTCAAAGAAGTCTACCAAGTTTAGGAGACATGATCTACCTTTTACAAATCCGAATTGGGTAGCATCCAGAGTTTGGAGGTTACCTATATCTTTGTGTAAGAGTTCCATGATGACATGTTCCATGACCTTTCAGACCAGGCTTGTCAGGCTAATAGGTCTATAGCTCCCGGGGTCTGTGGTGGTTCCTCCTTTGTGGAGTGGGATAACAGTTGCTGTGCACCATTCTATGGGCACAGCCTGTGGTGAAGCAGTGGCTGAACATGGATTTTAGATGGGGGGCTAGTTCATTTTGGAGTTCATGTAAGACGCAGCCTGGGATGTTGTCAGGTCCCATGGATGCTGTGTTTTTGGTTTTAGAGAGTGCCATTTTTACCTGTGTGTTTGTGACTGACGGGGATCTACAACCATCTGGTATAGTTATAGGCCCTTTGGGGGGTAAGGGGGGAGTAAAGTTTGCACTGAACCTGTCTGCCAACATGTTGGCAATATCAGTTGGCTCTGCATATTTTGTGCTGTTCTGTTGTAGCTCGGTGCAGATCTGGGTGTTGCCATGGAGATTCTTGACATAGTTAAAGAATGCCTTGTTGTTGTCTTTGGAATCTGTGGCAATTTCTCTTTCAAATTTAGCTATGGAGGACTTTATGAGAGATCTTAGTTTCTTACTGAGGCTCGTCAGTGAGTTCCTCTATACCTGGGTGTTTTCTTTCTTTTGCAACAGTTTCTTTCTTCTGTTGTAAAGTTGGTTAATGGCAGGAGACCACCAGATCGGCTTCCTTTTTTTGGAGGATAGCGTCTTGGTTTTATTGGGGATAGCATGATCCATGCACTCATGCAGGTGCTTGCAGAGAGCATTTGTGTAGGATTCAGCAGTCGTGACTGTATTGACTGTGTTGTCCATCTGCAGGGGCATCGCAAAGTTAGTCATCTCATTTCTGAGAAGCGTGAAGTTCGCTTTGGAAAAGTTTTTTACGATGATTTCCTTGTGTGGGGGTGGGGATGGGATGTGGGGTGACTAGTTTATGATCTGATCTGACTAGCAAGGACTTGATCTTGAGTGTTGAGCACCGGTCACCCATGTTGGTAATGACCAGGTCCAGAATATTGTTGCCCCTGGTGGGGGCACTGACAAGTTGATCCAGGGCGTTAGAGTTTATAAACTCCAGGAGCCGTTGAGCAAGGGGGTTAAGTACAAGAGCAGTTTCCCCAGTTTATGTTGGGGTAGTTGAAATTGCCCATTATTATGGTATTTGGTTGGACTCTCATTTTTTTCCAATGTCCCCAGAAACGAGGAGTGAGCGTCCTGGGTCATGGTGGGGGATCTATAACAAGCTACAATTTGGAATGCATTTTTGCCCTGGGTTAGTTGCACTTGGATGATTTCAGAGGCATCGTATTTTGCAACTAGCCTGGAGGTGTGGATGTCCTTGATGAATATGGACACACCTCTCTCCTTCGTGTTTCGGTCTGGGTTTTGTGGCCGAAACATGTGGTATGAATTATAGCCTGATAGTGCTGGGGTGCTCTCGGGAGCCTTGAACCAGGTCTCAGTCACTGCACAGATATCGATGTTCTCTATTTTGAGGAGTGCCTCGAGTGAGTGCATTTTGAGATTTAGACTCCTAGCATTGAGTTACACTGCCCTCAGTTTTTTGTTTCCTTTAGTTCTTATGGCAGTGGGTTTATTTTTTTGAGCCTTGCCTAAAAAAGGCACTATAGTGGCGGCAAGACCCTTGGCCAATATTCTGAATCCCAGAGGTGACAGATGCAGGCCATCTCTGGCGAAGCATCATGGCCTGTCAAGCATGTCATTCCAGACAGACAGATACTGGATCCCCTTTGAATGACACCAGAAGCTTAGCCAATTGTTGAACTTATCATCTTATCCTTGTACTGTGGTATCATTTTTGGTGAAGGCAGGATGCTACTCGGGTACCTGCCTGGGCTACAAGATTGGAGAGCTCTTCCATGTCTCTTTTCATGTAGTCCAAGGAGGTATGTCTCAAGTCATTTACACCAACATAGACCATGACAGAGGCACATTTGTACTTGCCTTGTAGTGACCTGAGTGCATGTGTTATGTGGCAGATTCTGGCACCCAAGCAGCTGACCGTAACCTTCTCTTTGTCTAGCCTGGTGAGTGGGATGTTAGAGTGCCTGACTATAGAGTCATCTATCACTAGTGTGTTAGGTATGTTGTTTTGCCTTATGGGCTGTGGTTGTGTGGCACACAGAGTTTTTTGGCTATGTGTTGTTTAGCGTGTGTTGGTGGGAGGACTTTGCTTGTGTGTCTGCTTTGGAGGTCTCTGTTGCCTAGGCAGATTTAGATTTTTAATCAGAGCCTCCTTATATGTCTTGGTGTTTCTATGTCTGGGTTTTGGAGGTGTTGGTCTATGTGTAGTGAGTGGGGTGTTGCGAGTTGTTACCTTCTCCTCTTGAATGTCTGTTCCAGTCTTGGTTGGAGAGAGCTTTGCCTCTAGATAAGCTGTATAAGTGCATCTCTCACAAGTGTTAGTGTTTGGTGGTAGGAGTAGAGGGTTGTCTGTGTACATGAGGCAGTTGTAGCATTGTCTCAAGATGCCCAGGCTCATCAGGTAGGCTGGAGAGTACACCGGGAGCTGTCTCTTGGACATGCCTGAATAAGTAGGGAAGTAAAAAGACTATTCCCCTTCTTGGCAGATGCAGGGGTTGAGTGCTGGGGGGTTTATCTAGTGCCACAGTAGGTTTAGAACAAGTGCTGTGCTGAAAGGTGCAGGTCTGAGTGCTTTAAACTGAAAGACTGACAAGTTATAAGGGAAAAACTGAAGAGCAGACTTTGTGGAGCCGAGGATGGTTAACCCCAGTTAAATGGCGCTGCACGGTGTGCAAAACCGCACAAAAATAGCAGGAAGATAAAAGGGATAGAAATTAGCCCAAAATGGTCAATAAACTACAAATTCTGAGCTGAAAACCACTCCTCCAGGGACAGATAGGCTGCTCAAAGCTCCCCACTTTCACTGGTGAACAGAGAAACGTCCTTCTATCCAAGTAAGGTATGGGCCAACACAGGAAAGTGCAGTTTTGTACCTACCATAAATGTAGATGTTCGAGTGCTCATACAGCTGCAGTCATAACAGATGGGTTATCCTGCTGTCAGGCGGGTCCTTGGTCGGCCAAATTCCAAAGTCTAGGTCCAGCGTCGGTTGTCATCGCTTCCTCCCTGACGTCAGTGCGGCAGGGGTATAAAAGAGGCAGCCGACGCCATTTTCTTCAGTTTTTCGTGCCCCCAGACGGAAGGCAAACATACTGTTATGCAAAAATGCAATGTTGATAAATCAAAAACAGTAGTTGCAAGCAAATACACCATAAAAGAGTACCCCAAAAGGTTATATGAAAAGGGTTTGTCATAAGGCCTGTCCTAAGAGGGGTTGGAGGGAGGGAAACCTGGACTGCAGCTGTATGAGCACTCGAACATCTACATTTATGGTAGGTACAAAACTGTACTATGTTCATCGTGCATACAGCTGCAGTCATAACAGATGGGTAGAATCCCAAAGCTAAGTAAGGGTGGTAGGCACTAAGTGGAACTAGGAGGGCTAGGATGCCCTGCAGGACTGCTGTGGCAAAGCCCGCTCTAGATTTAGAGTATAGTGGGAGGTGATAGTGCTTGGAGAAAGTGTGCACTGAACTCCAGGTGGCTGCTTCCAAAATATCCTTGGTAGGGACCCCCCTGAGGAAGGCTGCAGAGGTAGCTGTGGCTCTGGTGGAGTGGGATCTGATGCATGCAGGCACAGTTTTTCCATGAAATGAGTAACAAAAGCGTATGCAGTGGGCTATCCATTTTGAAATTGTCTGTTTGGAAATAGCCTTTCCTTGAGCACCTGCAGCATAGGACACAAAGAGTTACTCAGAATTCCTGAATGGCTTTGTCCTGTCCAAATAATAACGAAGTTGTCTGTGAATGTCCAAGGAATGTAGTAGTCTTTCCCCTTTGTTTTGTGGATTAGGATAAAAGGTAGGTAAGTAGATAGTCTGATTCAAAGCTACACTGGATACTACCTTTGGCATAAAGGTAGGGTTGGTTCATAAGGAAACTCTGTCCTGATGGAAAATGATGAATGGTTGCACAGCCATGAGGGCCTGTAGCTCCGAAACCCTGCGAGATGAGGTGATAGCCAGAAGAAAGGCTGTTTTCCATAACAAGTACTGTAACTCTGATGAAGAAGCTGGCTCGAAGGGAGGAAGGGTCAGGTTTTCCAATACGAAGTTGAGGTCCCAAGCAGGGACTGGTAGTTTCCTTGAGGGTTTTATATTCTTTGCCCCTCTGAGAAACTGCCTTAAGAGAGGATGAGAGAATAAAGGAGGATCTGTGTTGTATTGTGCAGAAATGGCTGAAGCGTGGATCTTGATGGAGGAGAAGGAAAGTCCATTGTTTAACATCTCAGCTAGGTACTGTAAAATTTGAGGTATATTTATTACCCAAGGATTCTGTCCCTTCTTTTGATTCCAGGCACAAAATCGTTTCCATTTGGCGGAGTAGGCCTTTCTAGTAGAAGGTCTTCTGGCCTCCAAGATGACATCCTGCACCTCCTTGGAGAGGAGAAACTGTTGGGAAATCAAAGAATTCTCCATGCAGCTAGATTTAGAGTTTTGAGATGGCTGTGAAGAGTTTTGTAGTTGTGCTGGGACAACAGAAGAGGGACTAGAGGTAGGATCCATGGTGGGGAATGTGTCAGGCTCTTCAGGAGCGGATACCAGTGTTGCCTTGGCCAGTCTGGAGCAATGAGAATCATTTTCGGCCTCTCTGCTCTGGCTTTTAATAGAACTTTGGGCAGCAGAGGAAGAGGCGGGAAGGCATAGACTGTCAATGTTGCCCAATTGAAGGAATGTGCGTCCACTTTCCAGGCCTGTGGATGATAGGCCCTTGAACAAAATTTTTTCAACTGGCAATTTCTGTGGGTAGCAAAGAGATCTATGTCTGGCTGTCCCCATGCCTGAGTTATCTTTGTGAAAATTTGAGGATGCAACTTCCATTCGTGTGGATCTGTCATATTTCTGCTTAGGTTGTCTGCCAGTGTGTTTTCCTTCCCTGGCAGGAATTGTGCCTGTAGTTGAATTTTCAATTCCAGTGCTGTCTTCCATAGGGTCATGGCTTGCCTGCACAGGGGGTATGAATGAGTTCCCCCCTGTTTGTTTATGTACCACATCACTGTGGTGTTGTCTGTCCTTATCAATAGCTGGCCTGGATGCAGTAGGTCTTTGAAGGTCATAATAGCCTTTTGCACGGCTAGCATTTCCTTTTGGTTGATGTGAAGGAGCTTCTCTTTTCATGCCCATTTTCCCTGAATGCACTGATTTGTCATGTGTGCTCCCCATGCGTAGTCTGAGGCGTCTGTTGTGATGATTTGAGTTGCTTGAGGTACACAGAAAGGAAGACCTGTGTTTCTTTGGCAAGCTTGAGCCCACCACATAAATTCCTTTTGAAGGCATGGAATGAGTGGTATAATTGCTTCCAAGCTGTGGCTGTGTTGAGACCATAAGTTTTTTAGGTACCATTGAAGTTTCCTCATATGCAGCTTTGCACATGGGATAAGTAGAATGCAAGATGCCATGAATCCCAGAGCCTGCAGGACTTTCCTTGCATTTAGTCTGGTGTAAGTTGCCATTTTTCTGAAGTATTGAGACAGTTGCCCTTGTTTGTCTGGCATGAGGTAGGCCATCTGGGTGGTTGTATCCAAGTTGGCACCCAGGAAAGTTATTTGTTGAGAGGGTATTAGTTTTGATTTCTTTTTGTTGACTGTGTATCCCAGGAAGTTCAACAGTTTTATTACAAACGCCAGGTGCTGCAGTAGTATGTCCTTGCTGTCCACTTGGATCAGGCAGTCGTCCAGATATGGGTAGATTTGTATTCCTTGTAGTCTGCAGAAGGCGATTACTGATGCCAGGCATTTCGTAAACACTCTGGGCGCAGTAGATAAACCAAAGGGCAATGCAGAGAATTGGTAATGGGTTGAACCTGCAAGAAATCTGAGGTATCTTCTGCAATCTTGTCTGATAGGGACATGCAGGTATGCCTCCTTGAGGTCCAATGTTACCAGCCAAGACTCCTTGCCCAGCATGGGAAGAAGCTGCTGTAATGTGAGCATCTTGAATTTTGGCACCTGTAGATATGTGTTTAGGATGGATAGGTCTAAGATAGGTCTCCAATCTTTGTCTTTCCTTGGTACCAGGAATAGTCTGGAATAAAACCCTTGACCTTGTTCTTTTGCAGGTACCTCTTGAATTGCTTTCATGTCCATGAGAGCTGAAATTTGTTTTTGTGCCTCTGCCCTTTGATTTTGTGGCAGGTTTGGCATGCCTCTCATTTTTGGAAGGGTTGAAACCTGTAGCCTCTGTCTATAATGTCCAGAATCCATTTGTCTTTTGTAACAATATGCCAATTTTTTGGGAATAATGTCAGTTTTCCGCCCAAAGGTGCTGCCATTAAAGCTTTGCTTGGCAGGTGTAGGGGGAAGTCATTGTGTCTGTTTTCTAAAAGACTGTGATCTATCTTCTCCACCTCTTGGGGTTGGTGCTTGCCACTGTCTGGCTCTGAAAGATCCTTGAGGGTGCCCTCTACCACTTGGATGCCTGTATCTGCCCCTTTGAGGTCTGTCCATGGCTGGAAAGGACCAATTTTTTGAAGGCCAGTTTCTGCTGAAACGTGGAGGCTGTACCTGCAGGAAATCTTTCACTGTTTGCATTGATTTCCCTTTTTCCTCCATTTTCTTTAGCACCTCCTCTGCTTTAGCACCAAACAATACATCTTTTTGAAGAGGTGCATCTAATAATTTAGCTTTGACATGATCTGGTAAGGTTTGCTCTTTGAGCCAAGCATGCCTACGTATAACAGACCCCATAACAGCAGCTCTACAGGAGGCCTCTAAAGCATCAAAACCACACTGCAAGGTATGTTTACCCACTTGCTCTGCACCATGCAACAAATCCTGCAACTCTTTTAAATCTGGTTGTTCTGGTTGTGTCATTTTGCTTTTCAGCTGAGATATTAAAAACTGTTGATACTATAACATATGGAACTGACAGTTTAATGCCCTCATGGTTAAAGTGGCCGAGGTGTACACCTTTTCCCCCCACCTTTCTAAAGATCTGGAATCTCTCTCTGAAGGTAATGGGTTTTTTAGCAGTAGAGGCCTTAACTCCCTTGGGACCCTGTGAAATAGTTTCTGGGTCAGCAGTATGGCTTTTATATAGGAACTGGTGAGAATCAGGAACCCAGTAATACCTGTCTGGTTTAACAGGAGCTGGAGGCAAAGAATCAGGAATAAGGCTGGCTTCTGTGTACACAAAATATCTAAAACAGGAGGGATAGCCAGAGGCCTATGCTGGGGGAGCAGAAGAAATTCCCTGAGCCTTTTCTTGGAATCTGAGTAATCTTGGCCTTCCCAGTGAAAGCGTTCCCTCAATGTATGCAGGATTTCCCCAAAAGAGAAGTCCTCAGGGGGGGAGACCAAGGGAATAGACTCCTCTGCATCAGAGTCTTCAAATGGAGAATAGGCACAATCCTGGTCCTCAGATAGTTCTGAGGTAATAGAAGCTTGATCTGAGGAAGGGTAGTCTTCCTCTAATCTAGGCCTTTTGTCAGAGGGGGGTTGGGAACCCCTGATAAGAGTAATCAAATCCTCAGCCATTTTAAGCATCTGCTTTTTAGGAATGGTGCCTTGAGCGGGTGTCTGAGGAACCTGTTTTTTGGTTCTCATGGCTGTTTTAGATTTAGTGAAGGCTTTAATAGAGAAGGAGCAAGGCCTGAAGACCCCTTGAGAAATGGCAGGCCTGTCTAAATTCTGAGTTTCCCCGCCAGGATTGGCGTCGGTATCTGTAGTAGGAATGGGGGCCGAGGAGCCTGCGACCTCGGGTACTGAAGACACCGGTAATGCATTGTCATCGGTACTCAGGGGCTGCCTAGACGCCTCGCTGAGAACCGGTAGTCGGCCTTAGCGTGGTATCAGTAGGTGGTGCGGACCTCGTATGCCGGTCCTTATCTTTGCGTTTTTTGCTCAAAACTGGAGTCGGAGTATCCGACGAAATAGTATAATTAAATTTTTTTGCCAAGAAAGTGAAGGGCGAACTCCGCCCGACGCTTAATAGTGCGTTTGTTGAATCTAGCACAAAAACGGCAGGCCGAGACGTCGTGGTCTGGGCCTAAGCAAGGTATACAGTAAGAGTGGAAATCCTTATGCAGTATTTGCTTCCCACATGAAATGCAATTATTAACTTTGTCTGACATCGGTCTGAGGCAAGAAAAGTTTCCCCAACGGGGTACTTAGCTTTCAAGAAGACTTCGGCTGAAATACTTTTCGTAAATCTCAGGAGCTGTCCGACCGGCACTTGTGAACTGCTTCTGCTTCGGGCACCGCGTGGCAAGAAAGACTGAAGAAAATGGCGTCAGCTGCCTCTTTTATACCCCTGCCACACTGACGTCAGGGAGGAAGCGACGACAACCGACGCCGGACCTAGACTTTGGAATTCGGCCGACCGAGGACCCGCCTGACGGTAGGATAACCCATCTGTTATGACTGCAGCTGTATGCACGATGAACATCTACAAAACAGTCTTGGATTCAGCAAACTCAAAACTGGACTATACTAGCTTCAGAAAGGTGGGAAACAAGTATACGATAGCTGATTATTTTTATTTATTTTTTTTACAGTTTAAGGCAGTTAAGACAAAATAATCACTTTAAAACACAGAAAAATGGCTATCGTACTTGAGTGTGTAGCCTACAACAGTTAAAACAGTTTAAATGCTCTAAAAATGAATTTAAAGTGCAAAACAGTAAATAAATACAATTCAACAGTTGTAAAAGGCTTTTTTGTATCAAATAAATGCTAGAAACCGAGTGTTTAGGCGGAATTAGCAGGAGATCTTGGGGACCCCCTCCCTGTCACTGAAATCTATCTTCAGTGATGGACTCCTGAGAAGAGTCCTAGTGCCTCCTCTTGCACTTCCTCCTTCTAGGGACTTCTTCTTCAGTGGGGTGTTTTGGAGAAGTGTCGGAAGAAACAGTAATACCCTGCTGGGTAGCGTGGAGACTTTGGGCTGGTTGTCCCTGTGGAGTGGAATGACTGGGCTCAAGATGCTGAGACATACAGGATCTGGAGGGTAGATCACTCTCTCTACCACCTCAAAGGCAGAATGCCCCAGGGAGAAGGAAGTCAACACAGCCAAAAAGCCAACCTTCTGGCCCATCAGTTCCCCCTGTCCTGAAGTTAATCCACCTGAGGCAGAGGCCAGATCTGAGCTATCCAATGCTGAAGCTCTAAGGGGTAGAGATAGCTCCAACAGCTTTGGAGTTGACTCTAATGCTTTGGATCCAATAAGGATGCTTTGGCTTCAAGAGTCATCCAACTCAAGACACACTCAGAGCAATAGAAACTATGATTTTTGGATATGAACCAGATGGGATCCTGAAGACTCTGATCCAAGGGCTCCAAAACAACAAGACATATCAGAGAAGGAGCCAAGATTGCAGATGGAGTAGTAGCAAGGGCTTTCTGACCCGAGGGGGCAGGAGCTGGAAGAACTCCCACCTGCATTGAGAGAAATGTCCTCATCATTCTATCCACATCAGCCTCGGTCAGGCTTATGGAAGAAAGAGATGATGCCACTGAGGGAGATCTGGAGTGCCTGTGGGATTCCAAAAAGGAGGAAGGTACCCCAACAGGGTATCGGATCTACAGTATGATGGGAAAGTAATGAGTTCTTAGTAATGACTTTGGATTCGAAAGGATATGATCAAAGGAGGTCAATTTAGTCTCCAACACCGGCTTCGAGGAAGGAGCAAGCACTGGATCGGACTTGTTTAGCTTTTTCTTTGGGAATTCCATCATAGGATCCAAGGATGGGGTTGAGGAACCAGATGGTCCAGAATATTTGCAGGAAAGCTCCTTTAGTTTAGGTTTGGGGGGATGGAGCCCCAGATAGAGCTTCTGAGAAAGAGTAAGGTAACAAACCTTTTAAAATCAATTCGTTTCTCCTGTCCCTGATGGCCTTAGGATTAAAAGATTTACAAATCTTGCAATCCATCTGAAGGTGATCTGGGTCAAGGCAATACATATGCATACGAAATGAGAGTCAGAAAGCGGTAATTTGTGACCGCATTTCTGACATTTTTATCAGCTTATATGACATTTTTAAATGAATAGCAGAAACATGTAAAAGACTTTCTTTTATATTCAAGCAAAGAAAAGGAGAGATCGAGAGAGAAAGATACCAACAATGGTACCAAGAATACACTCTACAGGTATAAAAAGGGGTCAAGGATAATTTTACCAACTATGGTAAAAAGGAGTACACAAAAGTGTAGGAAAGGGAGGTAAAGCTGATACTACAATAACATAATATAAATATACAAATTATATTACTAAAGATATAAGGATATAAAGAGTGTAAATACAACCACTTTAGACTTATCTCCAAAATAACAACACTAAGCTCGAGAGCTCACAGTGACCACATCCAAATGTGAAAGCAGCAAATGAGATCTGATGTATGTTAGGGAATAGAGCATTATGGGTAAGGGAGAGTTCAAGAATTTGTTAGCAGCCACAAGCTGAAAATAATTACAGAGTCAGATATGAACCCAATTGTTGATGAATAAATGAAATTTGACATCAGATCAATTTTTATACATAACTGCTGCCTGTACAATTGACTAAGTTGCATGTCAGCTTTCTCTTTAGTAACTTCTACCACTGTAAAATTTTGGAATATATAAATGTAACTACTGTATGTGTATAAATGTAAATAGAAAAGTAATGACTCTGTGTTTAAATGGAACTTAGTATAATGCAATGTAAGCAAATGGAGCTTTTGTCCCCGGGCCTCCGCTGAAAATGGATATCACCCAGTCAGACTTTCCTGGTAAACAAAAACAAATACGGTAACAATATATTTCACATGCTGAAAATACTTCCCTTTTTTCTATGGAACCATATGGTAAAATTCAGCTGGAAGAAAAGCAGGTTACAAAAGCAACAAGTCATGGCTTACAAGAAAGAAATACTGGCCAATAAGCATTTGTGTGAATACTTTCTATGCCAAAAGTGATGCAATAAAAGTCAACTCAGAAATCAGATACTCATTTTTGAACATCCACCCATCTTCAGTATCCCCAGCTAATACATTCAGAACAGTAATGTTTAATGAAAGTATTACAAAACTTTTCAAAATGTTTAGCTACTGGATGGTAGTCTTCAGCAGTTTTGGGGAAGCTATGCCTTGGAAGTTCTAGCATCTTACTGCAAATTACTTCAGTTTAGCTTAAAAGATGAACAAATATTTTTAGAATACTGTCTAAAGGTATTTCACTGCTAAGCAGCTGCAGGTAGGTTCATATTGGTGTATGACGTGAAGCAGGAAGCACTATGCTAATGACGGCCCATTCAGTATACATTTACATTTAATGCTGTGATCAGTCAATTAGCTAAAGCTCAAGTCTGTGTTTTTGCATACTTTTAACAAGAACACCTACTATACATAGAGCATACATAACAGAGTTACAGTTTTCCACATATGAAAATAAATGCTTTATCCTGTATGAATTGTGCCTAAAAACCTGCAAATAAACTGGATGCTTATTTAATTTATGTGTTTCCTTCTCATGCTGCTTGTAATAGTAAACATGCTAACAGGTACAAAAAGATCATCACAGTGAAGACTTTTAAGAAATTCAGAATTTAAGCCAAAATATATATAAATACACACACACACACACACACACATATACATAAACAGCTTGCTGATGAAATTCAACACAGAGAAGAAAGCCAGCCTAAAGACATACAAGGATAAAGCCCTAGCTACTGCCCAGGTGACTCTGCTTTAATTAGCAGCCAAAATGGCTGATGACGCTCGCACGGGATGATGAGTGGTACCTATCTTGAGGAGGGAGGTAGCTCCAAGCCAACTAAGTCTGCCACTCCAGTACCAAGGGACTAAGGTTTTGGGCATAGAAAGGAGGAGTAGGTGTAGGAAGGGGCATATACTAAGGCTTTCCAAATCCATGAGAGAAGCTGATGGTGAAAAATCACATATGGAGTGAGCTGCTAGTTCCTACAATCACTCACTGTGTGTTACCACCATGAGAGGGATTATGGGCTTACTAAAATGCTCTCATTGTTGGGGTTTCAGTGAGAACCCAAGAGGAATGAATGCTCTCTTACAAACTCCTGTCATAGTAGAGCTGAGGATGTTCCTCACCACCAGGGAATGATGGGTTTATGCATCCCTGGAAAGTCTTGATGGTAAGCAAGCAAAGGGAGAAAAAGATGAAGAAAAACAATTTCAATATTGAGAAATGGCAGGTGATGCACGTTTGTGGGGAAAGCAAGATTAGGGCTTTTGATGAAAAGTCCTACAGCACTTCACAAAGAAAGGGGCCTTGCAGTCCCCAAACTGATACTTAAGAAATCACAGAGCATATAAGGCTAACAACAACAAATATATTGGGAAGAAGTTCTACTGCAGAATTACGGAAATGACCAATATTCCTATGCAGAGTCTTAGGGGTTTAGCCAGTATTCTTGAAATTGTACATCTTCTAGAATATAGCCAGCATCCTTCCATAAGTATCGTCACACCAGCACCATCAAAAAAAAAAAAAAAAAACACAAGGTAGTGCGCATGTTCATGGACAGTATACCTTTTTATCAGTGCTATTAAAAAGTCATTCAGAAAAAAAAAAAACAATTCAACACTCTAAATAACTAAGAACCATGCTAAATATGAAAAGTGAAAACATAAAATGTGGCAGTCCTCCACATTCAAATAAATGATTTTTAAAAAGTATATGCCACTGGATATGTTTGGGTACATCCATGCAGAGTCCTAGTGTAGACATATGAAGAATGTTGGTTCCACATTTTTGCAGTCAACATGATCAAACAGATAAAGCAGGTTAGAAAGGGTATGAAGAGAATTATGAGGCAACACATGGTCCATTTTACATATATGAATACAGGCAAACCTAAACTCAATCTTTGTAGGAATGAAACTCCGAAATATGTAATATGTTGCATCTTGTAATATATAACCAGTATGTATCACCAGTACACAGTTTTACCAAAAGGTGAGCAGCTCTAGCACAAGGGTGCACAAATCAAAGCTGTACAAAGGCAGCTTCAGAAATGACTTGAGAAAGCATTATTTCTCAGGCATAGCTTTGGCATAACTAGCAAATACATCACATGTAAAAACTACATTTGCCTTCAGGCACATGTGAAAAAGGAAAGGCTCAAGTGGCATCTTCTCAGCTTATGTTCAAATGTTGTCCTAGCTCTTCTACTGAATTGTACTAGGACATGTCTTGATAACAGTCAAGCCTTCCTTTTTCTGTACTTCCTATATTTCTTTGTTTACAGACTATCAATCTCAATGGCGCTATCCCACTTTGGAATCATTATTATAGATCACAATTCAGACCTGGGAAAGTGCTGTGGTGTCAAAACTGCAATTAAATCAAGTAGGGAAATATACAGAATATCACAGCTAAGAATTGCTGGCTTACGATAGGCAGTACAGTTGTGAAGCAGTTAACACTTTTGTCTGATAGGTCTTACATTTTGAGTTTCAGATTCCTAGCTGAAGTACCCTCTTTCTGGAGTGCATACACTTTCTACCTAGTGTCTTGTGTTTTTTTTTTTTTTTTTTTTGTCTAGTGCTCCAATTGTCCATGTCATATTCAAAAGACTTGCTGTGAACTGACAATCTTCTAAATGTAAAGTTGATATGCATGATGCATGCATGTGTGTGAATCCTCCAAAAGTGATGCAAGAAAGTCAACTCAGAAATCAGATATCATTTTCTGAACATCCACCCATCTATGTGCTACTGGATGGTAGTCTTCACCAGTTTTGGGGAAGCAAAGGTGCAACAGTTAGCATTGCTTCCTGACATTACTTCAGTTTAGCTTAAACAAATATTTTAGAATACTGTCTAAAGGTATTTCACTGCTAAGCACTGCAAGTAGGTTCATTGGTGTATGATGTGAAAGCTCAAGTCTGTGTTTTGCATACTTTAACAAGAACACCTACTATACATAGAGCATACACAACAGAGTTACAGTTTTCCACATATGAAAATAAATGCTTTATCCTTTATGAATTGTGCCTAAACCCAAATAAAACTGGATGCTTATTTAATTTATGTGTTTCCTTCTCATGCTGCTTGTAATGGTAAACATGCTAACAGGTACAAAAGATCATCACAGTGAAGCCTTTTAGAACACACACACATGCACACACACACACGCACACACACACACACACACCCACACACACACACACACACACACATATAAATAATGTGTGTGTGTGTGTGTGTGTGTGTGTGTATATATATGTGTGTGTGTATACACACACATATACATAAACAGCTTGCTGATGAAATTCAACACAGAGAAGAAAGCCAGCCTAAAGACATACAAGGATAAAGCCCTAGACACTGAACAAATGTTCTCTCATACCTCTGACCATATCTGTCTGTTCTAGTTTGGGTTTGTAATGCAGCAAGTCCCAGCCACCTTATACAATCTTTCTTCTGATGTGCTAAATGTCCCTGTGCTGTTTCGCTTATGCTTAAAATTATAAGCACATCTGTAACTGCTACTGTATGTGTACAGTCATTGTATAAAGGATTAACAATATCGATGTTCTTTGGTGTAAACACTTTCAAAAACTGTACATTAATGGGGAAAGGAATGGATTACACTTCACCACCACAGTCTGCTAAACGTTTTAATTTGTGATACCTTCTCTCTCAATATATCCCAAGCATCCTGCTACCATATTCACCTCTTGTCTTTGCTATGTGGCTGTCAAGTCATTTAAGACCAAGACATGAAATCATTTTTCTCTGCTGCTACCACCAGAAGCTCCCCATCTTGTAGATAATACCTGGATTTCCTCTGTGTATGTTTTTGATACCATACATTCCAACAATAAAAGGTTATTATACCTCAGGTTAATACTCTGATTTTTGTCTATCTTTACGCATTTCTCTTCCAGGATTATCCACTCTGCTGTTTTACCCGCTCCATTTTATGTGTTTTAAGAAATCTGCTTGGCCTGGTGTTTTTGATCCATGTGAGAGAGAGAGAGACAAATTATCTAGGCTGCACATTTCACGTGTTTTTGCATTGGTTAAATTGTTTCTTGAGTGATACTTAAATACACAGTGAATTTCTGGCGCTTTTTCTGAAAAGATATCACGCCTGCATAAACTAAAGAACTGCTGGTATTCCCTGCTAGGTGAGGAAAGTAAACCTGCATCTTTTGGTCTGTGAATGACAGAGCTACTTTCTGTTTTACCTGCTCCATTTTGTTTTCTGTTTTAAGAAATCTGCTTGGCCTGATGTTTTTTGTCCTATACGAGACAGACACAAATTATCTAGGCTGCACATTTCACATGTTTTTTCATCAGTTACATTCTTTCTTGAGTGATATTTAAATACAGATCATTTCTGGGGCTTTGTCTTTTTCTGAGAAGATTTCAAGCTGGCATACACTAAAGCACTACTGGTAATGCCCTCCTAGTTTTTTTTACACTCACCTTCCCCTTCACTGATCTGCCTTTTAAACCTGGTGATTTTAGGCAGCCCACTCCTACTGCAAATTGAGTTTAAGAAGCTCCTCCCTTTCTACACTGCTGTTGACATCTTGAATTATTTACTTGCCTTTCCTTGTTCTTATACTGAAAAAAATGCATTCTGTCTCTCATTGCCTGTTTTACTGGTTTACCTCTTCTGAATTCAATATCTAGCTAGCTGTTAGTTATAGTGGTGTATTTTTACACTCTAGCAAGCACTTGTTTTTACTTCAAGAGGTCAGTGAATTTTCCTTCTAGTTGTTTAGATTGGGGAAACACTTGAGATTTTTGCATGCAGTTTTATTGTCTGGAGGGCTTATTAATCAGCATATCATTTTTAGGGTATTTGCAAAGTCTGTACAATTGACTGGCTCTTGGTTCATTTATACAAAGCAAAGCACTTTTATTGAATAACTACACTTTTATAATCTGTTTAAAATATACTGCCTTATCCATATCTTTAAGTTTATTTGCAGTAGCATTTTATATCTTTTAAGTTAATTTGTGGTATCATTTCACTCCGCACACTCCTTTACTGTGCATTGATATTAGGAGGACTAGAATTATTCATCAAGTGGCACAGTAGATATTTACCTGATCTATCCGAGCTGAGAAGCCCATAAAAGGGCTCCAAGTATTTTTTTTGCTCTTTTATTATATATCGTGACTTTACTTTAGCAGTTTCAAAAAACTGTACTGTCTGCTGCTGCTGCTTTAAGTAGTTAAATGCACTGTATTACATTGTATCTGTTAGTTGTAGGGCTGTTGCAGGTAGTTTCTTTGGCCTTGTTACACTTGGCCTCCAAACCAGCTATTCTACATTAAAAAGGAGATTTTCTGCACCCTTGCAGCAGAAGTGTGTGGGATCTAACCTGACTTGGTGACTGCTGGGGGAAGGCTTATTGTGTGCTTTCTTGATTCATGCATTGTGTTTGCGAGGGCTTTAGCATAAGTATTAGAGCTGCTCATCATTTGGCTACTTTGCTACTGATTGCTGTGAATCTGCATTTACCTGGAGCAATCCACTACTCGAAAGACAAAAATAAGTTGGGTTTTTTTCGCAATTCTCATATACTGTGACTCTACTTTAGCAGTTTCAAAGAAATTTGTGGTTATTTTGCACTTTATAGCAAAAAAATGTACTGTCTACAGCTGCTTTAAGTAGTTAACTGCATTGTATTACATTGTATCTATTAGTTGCAGGTAGTGTGTGTGGTGTTGCTAGACTTGGGCTTCAAACCAGCTATTCTACATTAAGAAGTTGTTTTCTGCATCCTTGTGGCAGGTGTGTGTTAATCTAACCTGCATGAGTTAGGGATTGCTGGTGGAAGGCTTACTGTGTGCTTTCCTGATTGGTAGTAAGCTTAAAACTTATTTATCTTTGATCATACTTAAGCCTCAAGTATGCACAATGATGCTCTTTGAGCAGCAGCAGTTAGCAGTGCCCTGTACAGATACAAAGGCCTGGAAGTTCAGTTTTTACCTAAACAGCTGTCAGTGAAACCCTTCCAAGCTTTCTGGCTGCTCTAGGAGCAACTCAGTTGTGCACTGAGCAGCACTGCCTTATTGATCAACCTTAGCCTACACAAAGTATAGGTCTCTCTTGTAGCCTTATTGATCAACCTTAGCCTACACAAAGTATAGGTCTCTCTTGTAGTCTTGGTGCTACCAGCACAGCCCTGTCAAATTAACTTATTCTCTTCCCCAGTAAAGCATTCAGTAAGTGCCTATCATCATGGACAGGCTGTTTTTCATCATATCTCTGGCCAGCCTCATAGACATGGGCATATTGAGACAATGTAGCAATTTTCTCCTGTATACTGACAACCACTTACTCCTGAAACAAACAGTTTATGTGAGAGATGTAGCTACACTATGAAACTGGAGGCAAGACTTACACAAGAACAACTTGAATGCCAAACAGGCAGACAGCGCACTCACACACACACACACACACACACACACACACACACACACACACACACACTTTCCACACTAAATAAGGACACAATACATAAACCCAGATAAGTGGAGGTACTCACTAGTAACTTACCAAAAAATGAGAGGACTCCAAAACAGAAACCACTTACACACACACATAACAATGCAAAGGACAACCACAACACATAACACACATGCCAGTGTCTCAATAAATAAGCCCATAAGGTGTAACACCTGAAAACCTATTGTACTGGTCATAAGTGACTCCACTCAGACACAGAGATGTTCCCCTCTACAGGCTGGATAAGTAGCGGGTTACAGTTAGCTGCCTGTCAGGTTCCAGGATCTAGCAAGTCACTCATGCATTTAAGTTACTCAACCACAAGTACTGGTATAACTCCATCATGGTCCATGTGGGGGTGAATAACTTGATATGCATCTCAATGGACTATATGGCGAGAGAGATGACTGAGCTTTCAGAATGTGTGTCACAGGGAGGTATAAACCTAGCCTTAAGCAGCATTCTACCTTTTCCAAGGATGAAGCCACAGTACAAACAAAAAATGATTGACTTTAACAGATGGCTTAACTTCTGGTATCAGTCCAGTGGGATCCAAAATCTATCTGTAAGCCTGGGAAGACATGGTTGACAGGCCATGCTGTTTTACCAGAGATGGTCTGCACCTGTCTCATCTAGGCTTTTGTATATTGGCAAAGGCATCAGCCACCCCCTATTGTGCCTTTTTAAACAGTGTCAAAATAACCAACCTCCCAACATAACAAAATCCTCTTTAGATAAACTGAAGATGCTGCTGCTAAATGCTAGGAGTTTAAACAAGAAACTGTGCTCCTCACTTTGGAAGATGCTGATGTCTGCACAGTCTCTGAGACATGGTTCAAAGTGGAAGAAAGCACACCGGCCGTGCAGGGCTACAATGCCTTCACTACATTTAGAAGATAAACGTGAGCAAGAAAGAACCATAGAAGGAGGTATATCCATCTTCATTAAGGATAAGTACACCTTAAGACTGGTCAAACATTATGACTACTGAGTACTCCATGTTTAAGTAACTATAGGCAAAACCACCTACCACATCAAAGCTAGATATAGGTCACCCACCATGAAACAGGAGAAGCATACCACATACCTGAACTTACTGGAGTCACTTGCTATACAGTCCAACACCTTATTCTTGGGTGATTTTTAATTATCTTACCATTGACTGGGAAATCTGCATGACCACACACATACTGGCTTAGAGATTCTTGGACTTTGTCAATGCAAATGCTCTGGAACAGCTTGTCAGCACACCCACAAAAAGCTCAAATGTCCTGGACATAGTACTTACTAACATGGGAGAGCATTGCACTTCCCTCCCCAATGTTATGTCCTCCCTGATAAGATCGGACCATAATTCAGTCTCATTCGATGTAATTCAGTCTCATTTGATGTAATTATAAATCCAGATAGATATTCCATCAAGCTCAAAAATGCTTAATGTTTCAAAGATAAATTACCTCTTACAAAGTGATGGTATAAGAAGTTTCAAAGCCTCCTCGAAAGCAGATAACATGGACTGCTATGCAGAGGTGTACACCAATGCCCTGTATAACCACTTAGCAGCTATACAGAATCGGCTGCACCTGATCAGATTAAAACCATGTCTTGCCAAAAAAACAAGACACTCTGGTGGACCTCTAGTATAAACAGTGCATACACAGCAAGGGAAAGAAACCAATGTCCAAGAACAATAGAGAAGTGGCTCAGCAGAGGAAGAAACCCCTATCTAGCTTAAACAAACAACTTAGAGATTTTGTCAAGTCCTCCAAAGCAAAAATAGCCTCCCTAGCTAAGGATAATCACAAGGCATTCTTTAACTATGTCTGAAATCTAAAAGGGAATACCCAGCTATGCACTGAAATGGTTGTGGATAGCACCACCCATACTCAACCAGAGGTTAATAGCCAACCTACTAGCTGACAAATTCGGAGCAAAATTCCCCCCCTGTCCCCTCTGGTCATCCCCCAAAGTATACCTGCCACTATTCCTGGAGGATAGCAACAGTAATCCCTCTACACAAAGGGGGACCATCAACTGACTCTGGGAATTGTAGACCTATAAGCTTGACTATCCTCATCTGCAAGGGCATAGAAAGAATTATCATGGACTGTATTAACAAGGACTTAAGTAATTTCCAAACTCTGGACCCATTCCAGTTCTGATTCGTTAAACACAGATCATATGCCTGTTAAACATGGTTGACTTCTTCAGGAAAGTCACCAAGGCCTGGAAGTAGAAAAGACATTGTATAACGTCTGTCTTGGCATAGCCAAAGCATCTGTCACAATCCCCCACTCGAGTATTATAGAGAAACTCTCGCAACTGGGAATTAACCCCTACATTACCAGAATGGTAGCTAACTGGGTGACTTCACCTCTAGAAAAAGACCAGTCATGAGTGGAGTACCACAGGGTTCTGTCCTGGGCTCCTTACTGTTTGGAATTTATTTCTGTCATCCAGGCAAACTAGGTACTCAGGTTGATAGTAATTTCAACTTCAACCACCACGTATACACAGTAGTAAGGAAATCCTTCTAAATGGCACATCTTATAAGTAAAAGTATCGCATCTAGATACAAGGATGTTGTAATTCTATTATACTCATTCCTCATCAGACCAATAATTGCGTACAATGCTTCCTTTTGAATGTACTTCACCAGCCACCTGCAAGAACTGGACAGACCATAGAGGTTTCTCATCAAGAAATTACAGGGTGCACAAAACAAGTCTTATGTGGACAGACTGAAAATCCTGCCACTGCACTATGTCTCCTACAGGTTGCTAAGGGGTGATATGTGCCTGGCTTAAAGGGCAATCTCTCATCCAGCCCCAATGGAAATGCTACATATTTATAAAGCAAACTGCACATGGGTCACTCGCACCAGGGATCTTAACCTAGCCTCTGATATAAACAGGTCATGCTGGAGAAATATAAATCTCCCAGACTGCCACTTCTCTAGAACAAACGTCCAATTCATGTGCAATACAATAACTCCCTGACCCTGTTCAAGTGCAACCTAGATCAATGGATGACTGACCATAAATTCACTCCTCCTGGAGTGGCGCCCATGTCCCTCCTGGACAGAAGAAGTTGGTATTAACTACCATAGGTTCTTGCTTCTGTGAACTTCACTCACCTAACCACCGACAACTGGGGAAACTTGGGATGAATAAGGCTAGGCTTTTAAGGGCTCCAGGGCCGTTAGACTAGTAACCTTCTATGAACCTATCATGTACATATACATACAAGCCATTCCCTGCAGTCAGTGTGCAGTACCAGTGAAGAATATATTCAAAATATAGGGGCAGTTCTCCTTAACCGTACATTTATTCTACCTCTACTGATTCTTGTCTGCAGACATGTTGGAAATCTAAACAGCTAAACTGTAATTTACCAAAGCTTTGCATCCCTTATTAACAAACTTATACAGGGGAACTCAAGATCAAGGACATCCACTACAGCCTCCAAGTTGCTTATATCTTCATATCACATGAACAAACCAACAGAGTAATTTTACCTGACTTGCTAGCTAGCTACAGGACCTTTTCTGAAAGTTTATAAGACAAAACTGGTACTAAGACTTTTCTTAAATAACATTACATGGCAGCAAAATTAAATGTTAGTTCTACATTACAAAATATGAATGCTTCCTAAAAGATAGATTAAAATATGGATGAAAGGATAGGGAATGGTACTACTTACATTTTTGGAGAAGTGTTTACTGGTGTTACCAGATCCTTCCCAGACAACACAATGGTTACTTTAAGGGGAAGCTAGCACATCAGGCAGATGACAAAACCTTACTTCAACAAGAAACGCAACTGGAAACAACTCAGCACATCAGTGTGTTTAAGGAAGAATGTCAGTTGATGCAATTCATTAGCTCCTCATGGTACAGGTACACATTATCACTTCCTCAACCTCATTAGTAACTTTAAGTATAAACACATGCACACATGGAAAACAATCACATCCCAGAAGATTTGGAGGCAAAGTCTACAGAGATGGATTACAAAATATACTGCTGCCTGACTCCTGGCATACCAGTTTCCACATTTGTTCATTCATGTACAATAACCATTTTGAAAGTAATGGGAGACTGGTTCTAAACTCTAAATACACTATGTAAGAACTGTTCTTGCTTCAAACTGCTTTAAATCATATCCCAGACAGGCCACTGGGAGAGTCTCTAATCATGACCATCTTACTTACACATGCCTCATTATACTAATTTGTATCTCTCTGCCTGTGTTGATTTGTGCCATCCACTACACCAGGTGTCTGCAACCTTTACTATCAAAAGAGACATTTTTGGCCTCTCTCCCACAAAATAAAATTCATTGGGAGCAACAAAACCTATGTGACCCCTAAAATGAAAACAGCACAGCGTATAAAGTTTTATATATATTTATTATACTAAATATAAAAGAACTAAGTTTATAAGAGCAATATTTAAAACCCGTCCCTATTCTTGTTCCTTTGTTGGGATAGCTTGATCTCTCTCAGAGTGTGCGTGTGAGTCATATCTCTCTACCTCTTAGAACAAGAAATGGGACAAAGCCATAAATAATGGGGCACAAAGGCCCAAAAACAGGGACACTTTTTAAATATAGTTCTTACAAACAGAAAGTTGATAGAACAACAGATTTTGCATTAGCATGAATTTTCTGAAGGGTATAAAGTCTGAAACTCAGATATCTGTTTTTTCTGACTTCAGCTCTCAATAATTTGCCAGAAAACAACAATTGTATGAGAAACAGACCAGAAATATGAGGCAAAAATCAAGACATTCTGCGAAAACATGCACAGTTGAGAGGTAACTGTGTGTGTGTGTGTGTGTGTGTTGTGCAGTAGAGTGGTCATTATTTTTCAGAGCTACAGGGAGCCACTGCAGAGGGTTGGAAAAGCCACATGTGGCTCCAGAGCCACAGGTTGCAGACCCCTGCTCTACACAAACATACGCACTTT